>NW_026712370.1:4569718-4680826 GCF_030504385.1 Musca domestica | reverse complement strand
TCTTCGGATTAGAAAGAGCCTTACCAGTCGAAAATTTTTCGTATAAACGCTTAGTGGTGTTCTTCGAAGGCGCACTTCTCATATTTTTTAATGTTTTTCACAATTGACTTCTTCTGTTGAATGTAAATTTTAACTATTTCAGAGCGTTCGCGTGGCGTGTATTGGTTCATGTTAAAAATCTGCTTGGCGCAAAAGTTATGGCGTTGCCAGATGGGTCCGTCGAATATGAACAACCCTGTACTTTATGCATGGGAATTGGAATCTGGAAATGGATGCAAACCGCATAATACGACAATGAAAATTCTTTATTCAAAACCCATACCTCAGTAAGCTGCTGCTGATTTTGCCACTACATTTAAATGTTTATACCCTCAGCCATATGGTTACAGAGGGTATATACATGGTAAGATACAAAACTGCAACAAAGTCAAATGCCATAATTTTTACATTTTTTTTTTTTTAATTTCATTGAATGAAAGCAAAAAAAATCGGAAATAGCATCAAACTTTAGAATAAGTTTAGATTTGTACGAATTGGTCACCTTTGGCACGAATTATAGCCTTCAAAAGGCGAATGAAATCGTCACACGCTGCTCGAATGTTGCTCTGCGGTAATTTGGCCCATTCCCGGCGAAGCGTTTGCTTGAAGTGATCGACACTTTGGTATTTTTAGTGCCAACCTGGCTTTCCAAAATACTCCAGAAACAATAGTCCAACGGTTTGGTATCCGGAGATTTTGGTTGCCATTGTGCGCTGGATATGAAGCGAGGAACCTCATTTTGTAACCATTCTTGGATGGCAAGTGCTGAGTGCAATGGTGCTGAGTCCTGTTGGAATGTCCAAGATCTGCGGCCAAAATGTTTGCCTGTCCAAGGCTTTAATACATCCTCCAGAATATTTTCGCGATAATAGTCGGCATTTATTCTGATGCCACGGTCGATAAATACGAGCGGAGAGCGACTATCGGCTGTTATTGCGGCCCACACCATCACCATGGCCGGCGCTTGAGTTCTGGTGGCCAATCGAAGGTGCACATTTTCAGCTAAGCTCTTTGGCGAGTAAACACGATCATTTCGTTTGTTTACAAATTGCTGGACAACGAATGTTTTCGTTTCTTAATCGGAGAAAATCAAATTCGACAGTTCACCACTTTCGACCAAGCGAAGCAACTCTTTTGCTCTTTTGAGTCTATTTTCTTTATGTTGCTGTGTAAGTTCTTGCAATTTTTGGAATTTCAATGGCTTTACCCCGAGCCCATTTTTCAACATTTGCCGAATGGAATTGCCATATGTTCAGCTCACGAGCCATTTTTCGGCCACTGCGACGCGGGTTTCAATCAAGTCGCTTCTTTACTTTACGAACCATTTCTGCTGATGTTGCTGTTTTCTTAAGTCCACTTCCTTGACGTCGTACTACGTTACGAGTATCTCGGTAACGAGCGATGGTACGAGAAACAAAAGATTTATTTACTTTTAAATGCTGGGGTGCTCTAACGATAGCCACTTGTGGTTTTCCAGCCAACTATAAAGAAATCACATTATCCCGCTTGAACTCCATCACGAATAACTTTTTTTCTGGAAAATTCATTTTAGTATTAGATGAAGTAAAATGGTCCACCAATTTTGGTACCTCACGCCAATTGCAAAATTTCCAAAAAAAGTGAAATAACTCATGCTAAGTCGAGAAAGTAGTCGATATAATCTATATGTGATACGACAATATATGCTCCACTCAAAATGCTCAACAATTGATATTAACGGTAGTCCAAATATATTTAAATAGCTGTGAGCATACATCTAACGGCAAAACCGTCCTAAAGTTGGGCGGGGCCGACTTTATGATACCCTACACCACTTTGCTAATTTAGTAGAGCTTCACATAACAATTAAAAGTTTTTATGGGAGAATTCAATCATACACGCTATGATTATAATTATAATTTAAAGTTCAAAGGACTAAATATGCCGAAGCATTCGTATCTTTTAAATTCGGACTTGTATTGCCCATTTGGTGCACAAATAATTTGAAATCGGATAAAAATATATGTGGGAGCTATATTCAAATCTGAACCGATATCGATAAAATTTGGCAAAGATATTTCTTTGCTGTATTTGATATATTTCCCTGAAAATCGTTGTTACGGAGTGCATATTACGGCTGTGGGTAACAAATACAACAAATCGGATAAACAATATATGCTTCACCAAATTTGGCATACTACCTTCAAGACTCAATTCGGTCGTGTTTGCCAAATTTCAACCCATTTGGGTAAACATTAAACGTTTGGTGCACAATAAAAGATAAATCGGACGAAGTTATATATGGGAGCTATATCCAAATCTGAACCGATATCGATAAAATTTAGCAAAGGTATTTCTGAGCTGCAATTGATATATTTCCCCAAATATTGTTGTTACAGAGTGCATATTGCGGCTGCGGAGGACAAAAATAACAAATCGGATGAAAAATGTATACGGGAGAAGCTATATCTGAACCGATTTCGATCAAATTTGGCACACTTCTTGCCTTACCACTATGTGGTGTTTGCGTGTGGTTTAATGTTAGAGTGTAATTGGAACTATAAATGTGCTAGATTAATTCGATTCTAGATTAATTGGATTTGGATCGATGATTGGCTTCAGGATAGATGTACTAAAGATTTTTTGGAAATTTGAAAAAAGTACAAAATTTACTACATTTGTTAACATTTGGTATTATATGATAGGATAGAGCTAAAATGTTGAAAAATGGTATTAGATTACGTATTTGGGGAATTGATGGAGGTGGCAATCTGAAATTTGGAATGAGTGTCTTTGTTATTTTGTATAGGATAGACGAATCAAATGGTGTTAGGGAATTCAAACATTAAGTGTACAAAGAGTATTAAAGTTGAATAAATTATCATAAAATTTTATGTGAGAATCAAGTGGGTACGATATAATGAAATGATTTCAAAAACGTGTACTAAGTTTATAGTCTAAGTGTACTAAATTGTTACTGGTGTACTAAATGGTGGCAATTTGATACAATTTCGTTTTGAGGGAAAGGATGGTGCTGGAATTTTGAAATGTTGCCATTGAGGTCATAGCTGGTGTCTAGGCTAGAAATAATGTCTTAGTTTTTAAAATGCGTTCCTCGAGTTGCGATAAATATTAAATTGTATTAAACACCGTACGCTGAACGGATAATTCTTGTTTTCTTATATTTGGCCTTAGTACGTTCGCGCTACATTGTCAGCAAAAGGTTCCCTCTATAATTTTAGATTCTATCCAACCATTCGTGTTTGGTTTTTTTATTACTCAAAATGCACAATTTGTTCAGATGGATAATTTTTTTTATCAAAACTTTATACCTCGTACTAATTTTTCAGACTCAAGTTCAAGTTGTATATATTATTTAGGGTTTTTCTCTTCCGGAAAGATTAATTTTACACCAAAAAATCTTAAATATCTTTCATTTTGAGCCTTAACGATGAGTATTTTAGTAAAACATTGCACAATGGACCCACATCCAATTTTTTTCCAAAACTATTTCAAAGTCTCCATATGTAAACCCAGAAATCAAAAGAGGCCTCAATATCCAATTTCAAAATTGCAGCTCTATCACTTTACCCAATACATAATTAGGTTAGGTTAAAGGATGCGTGGTTGTAAGAAATGCCACCACTCCACTCGGAGACCTTTTGGTCCATTGTGTTCATCCTAATTAGGGAAAGATAAGGGTAGACTAGAGAAAAGAAAGGAAAGAAGAAATAAGAAATTGTATAGGGAATAGAGAGTTTAAGAGGTTTATGTCCACGGTTTGTTAAAGCATCATCTTTAGCCATTTTAGTCGTCTGGCTGACTGAAGGATGGCTGCTGGCTCAGTGTCGGAGAGGGAAGACAAATCCGACAGAATTTGCCTACCCAGTAGCCTCTGTCTTGCTCCTATAAGAGCTGGACAGTGGCATAGTAAGTGTTCCACCGTCTCAATTCTTCCTCTTCCTGACAAAGCCTGCAGTATCGTCCACCCCCATTTGAATGTCATGGCCTTAATGTTGCAGTGTCCTGTAATTAGGCCTACCACAAATTTCAAGTCCATCTTCGTCGACCTAGACCTGCATTCGGAGATCACCAGCCAGATCTTTTTGGAGACATTACATCCCCTTCCAGATAGCCAGTTTTGCTGAAATTTCCCATAATAATGCTTATGCAGAATTTGGAAAAAGTGACGTAAGGGTGGTTTCACTGAGCTCTCAATCTCTAGATCTACGGACTCAAATCCGCGCCTGGCCAATTCGTCAGCAGATTCATTGCCAGCTATGTAACAATGTCTGGGGACCCAACAGGGTTTGACAAACGATTTAACCTTTTCCAGAGCATTCCAGAACCGTCATAGATTTGATTGTAAAAGAATTCAGGGTCTTCAGGGCCGCTTGACTATCGACATATATAGTCACCGGTCCGTCCAGTTCATTGACTCTATTTGCCAGCAGTTCTATGGCCTTCCTGATAGCGAAAATTTCTGCCTGAAAAACACTACTGTCATTGTTTAATTTGAAGGATCGTCGGATATTTAAACTTTCACAGTAGACTCCGGCACAGTAGACTCCGGCTCCCGGCTTCAACCGTTTATCAGGGCGTAAATTCTTGGTCTTTATATATATCTTATAGATTAAAATATAAGTTTCGCCTTAAGGTATGCTACATTTATTATAAAATATAAATTATATTTATTGTGCGATTGCTTTTAGTGAATACGGCTTTGTATGTCTTGCTAAATTATTCACTTTACCAGATGTCAATCAATTATTAAGACTTTAACTCAAAAAATTTTAAAAGTGTTTTTCATTCATTTCAGGACTGCGACCACCTATTTTTGATTCGAAATATATGATTTCTTTTATCAAAGATAATGTGTAGCCCAATCTGTTACTCTGTAATAAATTATAAAATTCTTTCGATTAAGGCTTTTCTTGGCTCATGGTAGCAATACAGATATATAACTGGTCAAAATTTTGTTTTCCATTCTCCATCCGATCCAGTGACTCGTTTTGTGTGCATCGGCTTTACAATGTAAGCGTGAGGGTTTTCTGTGGTCCAAATGGGATAATTTAGCTATTTTACAAACGGAGCTGAAGTTGCTTCCTTTTTCCCAGATCCGTACGCAATTTTCCCACACATTCGGCAACATTATCATGATTTTCAAAGTATTGTCGTTATATTTCCCATATTTACAAAGCATATTCGTTCAGCGGAATAATATAACTAATTATCTATTAAATCAGACTACTACCTTTCACAAAATAAAAACCACTTAAAAAAACTCAGATTATGAGCCATTTATTATTCCTCTGCTAAAATTTCCCACATGAGTGTCATGAACAAATCTCATCAGCGGCAGCATCCATGCACATTTTTGAGGGATTTTCAAAATGGAAACTTCAAAATTGAGAAATTTCATAATTTTGCCAATATACTCTCTCTTTTTTCTCACTCTCTTCCTCTCTCTCCATATGCAGATGGCTGGCTTCCAATCTCTTGGATAGGAAATTTTTGGGAAAAAAGAAAAATTCTTTTTGAAAATCTCCTTTCTTTTTCAAATGTGCGATCAGTTGCGGTAAGAGCTACTACGTGAGCGGTTCAAGTGGATTTTCCGTGCGTCCATACACAACTCGGCGGTGAAAAGCAATATAATTTTTTGTTGTTGTTGTTTTTGTATTGCGAAACAAACAAAGAAAATTTTGGAAGCAAAGAAAAATCTACGCAAACATATATATATGTATTGACTTCGAGTGAAAATTTGAAGCAATATCTTGTGGAGTTAAGAGGAAATCTGTGAAAAAAATGTAAAGTTGATGAAATTTTGTGAAATTATCAGAAAGAAAATTAATAGAAAAATCTCGATTATTGCGTTGCATTAAAAATTTTCAAAAAAAAAAAAAAAATATTAACAATTTCATTTGGTGATGAGTAATGAATTTCTGTTTTGCCAAAAAAAGATTTTGTCTTTCACACGGAACATATGGTGAAAATTTCTTTTAGAAATCTATATTTTTTTGATTGCATGAGTCGCCTACCAATTTTCACATTGGCCATGGTTGGCTGACGTTTTAAGTGAATTTTGAAAATTTTGTGTTTTTCAAGAAGTGAAAGTAAAAAATAGAAAAATGAGTATAACAACAACACCTTCCCTCCATTGGAATACCCAAAACAATGTCACAATAAATTCCCAATAAAATATGAAGAAACATGGCACAGTTTTCAACACACGTTTCTATGCACATAGACACACACACACACAAGCTTGACATACAAAAAAAAAAAACATATGTTTGGTTCTAAAATCAAATATATATACAAAACAAACTTAGATATCAAAAAAAAAAATCGAGTATCTTGGTCCACTAACGCACATGACTCAGAGAAAACAGATGTACACCGGTGAAAATGCTACAATAAGGAAATTTAGTTTCTCATTTTTTTATATATTTTTGAAATAAGGCCAAAACCAAAATGAAAATTAAATAAATTTACTTCAAGTGAAAATTGAATATCAACAACAAAGAACATAAAATTTATGAAAAACTGCCTACCTCCGAACGGGGCGACAGCGGAGGTGGTGTTCGGGCCAACAAGTCGTGCCAAGCCAACGACGCAAGAGGCCGCCTGAGGCAGGCAACTGCTTAGAGATCGCGTGTGTTTATTTTAGAATCCATTGCTGCTAAAAATAAAATAAATCAACAACAGCAACACACAAATAATGAAATGAAAAAAAAATAGAAGTGGAAATTGTGTGCGACCAAAAAAAGAAGAAGACGCTAAGTCTAAAACTAAAATACAAAATATATGATTTTAATAAATTTCAACAAATGCAAATAAACAAACAACATGTTTGCAAAAAAAAAAACAAATAAATAATTATAAACAAAAATAAATTCACATTTTTATAATAAGTGGCAAAAGAAAAGTGCATTCGTTTTATGGAACTGTTTTTTATGATTTGAATAAAAAAATTAATTGAAAGCCTCAAGTCACAGAAGTTGACAATTTGAAGTCATCATTGAAGCGGTTGCGTATGAGTGTTATTAATTTATTCAAAATCTGTTACTTGGGCGTATGATTAATAATAATAATTTAGCCAAAAATCTTGCAGTTATTTTACAAATAATTATCTGATTGAATAAACACGAGTATGAGGACAATGGTAAATTTCTAGTTCAATATATATTCTTAACAACTGAAAATGGCATTAAGTTCATTTTAATAACCTCCACCATGATAAAACCTGAAATTAGGTAAAAATCGTTTAAAAATCTGGTCAAAGTCTCCTCATAACTCCAAAGCCATATATACATATGGAATATTGTCGCGAGATGGTATTTTATCAAAATGTCTGAGATAGCAAATAACTACCAATACCAAATTACGCCGAAGCTACATAAAAACAAGTACAAAAGCTGTAAGTTCGGTCGGGCCGAACTTTTAATACCCTCCACCATTTGGTACAAATTTGGCAATTTCCAAAAAAAAAAAATAAAATCCGTTAAAAATTCTGTTAAAATCTTAAGAATACCGAATGCTTATACGACTACGTGGGCCTGCATAGGTAACTTTTGTCATAGGTTATTACAATATTTAAATGCGAAACTTGAAGAAAAATCTGTTTATAATGTAGCTAAAATCATTAAAATACCGAATATGGGGGGTACTGTTATATGGGGGCTATACGAAGACGTGGACCTGCACAGACCATTTTCTGGCATGGGCTGAAGTATCCATTACGAACTTCACATGCGAAATTTGAAACAATCCCGGTAAATAATGTCGCTAAAATCATCAAAATACCGAATATCGGGAGGTACAGTTATATGGGGGCTATATCATAACTTGGACCTACATGGCCCATTTACGAACTTAACCTGCCTACTGGCAAAATAATCATGTGTGCAAAATTTTAGCCTTCTATCTCAATTTGTTCAAAAGATAGCGTGATTACAACAGACAGACGGACAGACAGACAGACCGACAGACACACAGACAGACGGACATGGCTCAATCGTCTTAGAATTTTACGCTGATCAAGAATATATATACTTTGTAGGGTCTGACATGAGTATTTCAAGGAGTTACAAACGGAATGACAAAATTAATATACCCTCCATAGTATGGTGGAGGGTATAAAAATATGTATGGGAGCCGAATTCCACTAAATGAAAACGTACGTCTCAAAATTCACTCCATTTGGGCTGATATTAGCCATTATTTGCACAATAAACCAGAAATCGGATTAAGGATATGTATGGGAGCTATATTCAAATCTTAGCCGATCTCCATAAAATTTGGCAAATATCTTTCCGAGTTCTATAAGATATCTGGTACCAAATATCAGTGTTGCCACCTAATCTGATGAAACATATATACGGGAGCTAAAACAATTTCCGAACCGATTTTCACCAAATTGGATGTACTTGCTTCTAGACTGAATGCGCCAAAATTCAGGGCAGTTCGATTGATATTGACCATTTGGTGCACGATTAACCCGAAATCGGTTGAAGATATGTATGGGAGCTATATCCAAATCTGGACCGATCTTGATAGAATTTGGCAGAGGTATTTCTGGGCTGTATTTCGTTTGTAACATCCCTAAATATCCGTCGTAGACAATAAAGTATATAAATTCATGATCAGCATAAAATTCTAAGTCGATTTAACGATGTCCGTCTGTCTGTCTGCCCGCCACGATACATCCCACATAATTTGACGTAGAGCTTCAAAATTTGGCACAACAATTTGTAATGAAAAAGAGATATATCAATCCATGTTTTTGTTTAGCCGCTATATAACGGTACCTCCCGATAATCATTATTTTGACGATATTTGCCATATTTGTTCACGGATTTGCCTAAATATTGATATCTGTATTCCGTTATGGGTTCTAGCTCCAGTGCCGAAACATTAAATGTACAGGGTGACATAAAAAACTGCAACAAAGTCAAACGCCTTAATTTTTACATTTTTGTTTTAAATTTTATTGAATGAAAGTAAAGCATGTCGGAAATAGCATTTTAGAATAAGTTTGGATTTGTTCGAATTGGTCACCTTTGACACGAATTATGGGCTTCAAACGGCCAGTGAAACCGTCACACGCTGCTCGAATGTTGCTCTGCGGTATTTTGGCCCATTCCCGACAAAGCGCTTGCCTGAGGTGATCGACACTTTGGTATTTTTTAGTGCCAACCTTGCTTTCTAAAATACTCCAGACACAATAGTCCAATGGATTGGTATCCGGAGATGGAAATGAAGCGAGGAACCTCATTTTGTGACCATTCATGGATGGCACATGCTGAGTGCGATGGTGCAGAATCCTTTTCGAATGTCCAAGATCTGCGGCCAAAATGTTTGAGTGCCCAAGGCTTTAATACACCCTCCAGAATATTTTCACGATAATATTCGGTATTTATTCTGATGCCACGGTCGATTAATACGAGCAGGACCTCTTTGGTAAGTAAACACGATAATTTTGTTTGTTTACAAACTGCTGGACCACGAATGTTTTCTCATCGGAGAAAACCAAATTCGGCAGTTCACCACTTTCGGCCAAGCGAAGCAACTCTTTACCTCTTTTGAGGCTTTCTGTTGCTGTGTAAGTTCTTGCAGTTTATGGAATTTCAATGGCTTTACCCGACCTCATTTTTTAATTTTTGCCGGATGGAGTATTGCGATATCTTCAGCTCACGATACAATCTTCGGCCACTGCGACACGGGTTTCGCTCACTCGCTTCTTTACTTTTCAAACCATTTCTGCTGATGTTGCTGTTTTCTTCCGTCCACTTCCTCGGGCTACGGTACCAATATCACGGTAACGAGCGATGGTATGAGACAGAAAAGGTTTATTCACATTTAAATGCTGGAGTTCTCCAACGATTGGAGTTGTGGTTTGTTGCTTTTGGTTTCACAGTCCAATATAAAGAAATCACACTATCACACACCAAATGCTTTTGTTCGCTTGTAAATAATATAATGAGCTGTCACTGGAATAATTTTAACAGCTGTCGGACGAGTGGCTTAGAAATGACAGCAGTCTGAAGTTGATTGCAGTTTTTTCATCACAACCTTTACATGTTTGAATTCTTGTAATATTGCCCATACCAATATTTTTATCTGTATTAGATGAAGTGTCGACTATATTCGGTACCTTACGCACATTTTAACATGATCTAAAAATATCTCATATAAATTGAAGAAAGTAACCAATGTAGTCTAAACCTGGCTCGTTGCAATATTTATTTAGTTTCAATACGAAATGGAAGATATTGACCCATTACTTCCGATCCTACTCCATAGATGGTCAACAATTAAAAAAAATCAAAATATATTGAAATAATCGAACTTTGGCTAAGGGCAAATATCTGTCGGCAAAACCCACTGATACTTTGTTTCTTGCTTCTGGAGAAAATAAGAAAAATATGTATTTTCTGAAATGAGAAAGAAATTATCGGCTATTGAGGAATGCGTACATGTTATAATATTTTTCCCTAATTTTTTGGATTCCTTAGTTTCATTATATAGAGACTTGAAACCCGAATCAAATTTATCACGGAACATACTCAATGTAGGTCCAAATTTTGAAATTTAAACGAAATATTGTATAAGTTCTGACAACAACATTTAATTTTCAAAAAAATTTTTTGAAAGAAAATGTTTATTATAAACTTTTTGAAAATGAAATTAATCATAATCAAAGAATATCTCAGTAAATTCAAAGAATAGTATTGAAAGAAAGTAGTTCCAATTAATTGAAGAAAAACATTTGACTGTAGACAAATCTCCAGTGTGGATTCGAGTATTATTCAATAGTTAATCATTTTATTTGTGGCCACATGATAACACAAAATTCTTAAATGTGAGAAAAATTAAAAAAAAAAACAATCTTTAAGGCAACTACGAAATATCACAGCTAATTCTATTTTCCTCATTGCTGTAGTAGAACTTAACATTTTTTTTTTTTTGACAATCGAAATTTCTATCCCCCAAAAACTCACAGCTTAATTTTAGAAACCCCCCAATCACATTGGACTTTGTTGCTTGTAATTTTTTTCGACGTATTTAATTAACTATTTTTAACCAGATTCTCATTTGTTTATTTAAATTAGAACTGTTAACGCGACTATTATTGAACGGTTTTCTAATTTAATTTCAAATACTTTTGGTGTCTTTCTTCGTCCGTTTTTTATTTATTTATTTATTTTTTTTTTTTTTTTTTTTTTTTGATTATATTTGCTGCCAATTAATGTGACATCTAATTTTAAGGATGATTAAGATTTCGTTATTCGATTGGTTCGTTCGTTGGCTGGTTATTTGTTTATCTTTGTTGTTGCGCCTCACGGATGTGAAGATCATCGACGACACATGTAAATACGTTGTAGTATTGAAATTCGAAAATTAAAATATTTGCAAAGAATTTTAATTTATTTCCTAAATGACAATCACTTGTGCGGTGGTTTGCAATGTCATTGCATAGCAGTGGAAAGGGGCCGGAGAAATTGGGAACAATTATGTTTGAATATTTTTTAAAGGAATAAACGATTGTTGTCAGTGTTGATCTTCTCTACAGGGAGGAGAAAATATTTATTTTCATCAGATGTCTTGGCTTTTGGGGTCTATATGAAGACGTGGACCTGCATACATAGGCCACTTTTATCATAAGCCATTACAATATTCAAATACGAAACTTGAAAAAAAAAATCGGTGAATAACGTATCTAAAATCATTCAAATACCGAAGAGACCTTGGACATTCCAATAGGACTCAGCACGTGCCACCCAAGAATACTTACAAAATGAGGTTCCTCGCTTCATTTCCAGCACACAATGGCCTCCAAAATATCCGGATACCAATCCGTTAGACTATTGTGTCTGGAGTATTTTGGAAAGCAAGGTTGGCACTAAAAAATGCCAAAGTGTCGATCACCTCAAGCAAGTGCTTGGTAGGGAATGGACCAAAATACCGCAGAGAAACATTCGGACAGCGTGTGACGGTTTCATTGGCCGTTTGAAGGCCATAATTCGTGCCAAAGGTGACCAATTCGAACAAATCTAAACTTATTCTAAAATTTTATGCCATTTTCGACATTTTTTTGCTTTCCTTCAATAAAATTTAAAAAAAAAATATAAAAGCGTTCGACTTTGTTGCAGTTTTCTTATCTCACCCTGTATATCATCTTCATAACAATATTGTGTTAGCAAAAATGTTTGTCTGTGTGATATTTGAAGAGAGTTGGATGCTTATATCGCTTTCTTTGAGTGATGCCAAGTCTGAATGGAATCGGGTGTTAATTTCGTGTTTTATGAGCTTCATGAATATTCAAAATTTTGAGCCTTTGTGGGGGAGGTACCAGAAGAACATCTTCACATAAGACCTTGAGATAACAAACATATTGTGATGTGTGTTATTTGAAGACAATCGGATACTTATATCATATTTTATAAGAGTTGTAATTATTCAAAATTTTGACCCTTTGTGGGAGAGGTACTTGATCGAGTGGACCGATGTTGCCCATTTTCGCACCTGACGTATCACTGACGCAAATATTAGGATTTGCAAAGTTGAAGCCAAAGCGGATTATCCTTTCTCTTTCTGTGCAAAAAATATTTTTTTTTGAAAATTTCGACCTTTTGTGGGGGAGGTACATGAGGGAGTTGACGGATATATTCCATCTTAACACCAGACCTACTTGGGTTTATAAAAATATTGGGATGCGTGAAATTTGAATACAATCGGATTCTTATATCAAATTTTATAAGAGTTATAATTATTCAAAATTTTGACCCTTTGTGGGGGAGGTACTTGATGGAGTGGACCGATATTGTCCATTTTCGCACCTGACCTAGCATTGATGCAAATATTAGGATACTCAAAGTTAGAGCACAATCGGCTTATCCTTTCGCTTTCTGTGCAGTAAATTATTTTCTTTAAAAATATTGGCATCACGAATAACTTTTTTCGGGAAAATTCTCCCCAAAATGCTTTTGTTCGCTTGTAAACAATATAATGAGCTGTCACTGGAATAATTTTAACAGTTGTCGAACTAGTGACTTAGAAATGACAGCAGTCTGAATTTGGTTACAGTTTTTTCATCTCACCCGTATCTTTCCTTTTTCTGTGCAGTAAGATATTCTTTTGAAAGCTCGATCTTTTGTGGGGGAGGTTCCACAATTAATGGACCGATATTGTCCATCTCCCAACTAGATCTAAGTTTGACAAAAATATTAGGATGTATCCAGTTTGGATCAAATCGGATATTCCCTTCGAAAGTTATCGTGCGCACCAACCAGGCAGACAGACGGACGGACATCGCTAGATCGACTCCAAATGTCCTGAAACGGATTTGGTCTAAATAGAATGATATATACCCTCAAATATCAAATGATATATACCCTCTGTAGCCATATGGCTGAGGGTACAATAATTGTGCGAGCAGGGAGATATTAACTGTAGAGCTCCAACCACCACCGATATCTTCTACCCAAAAAATAATTAGCTCCAAATGTTATTAGTTCTAAATATTAACAACAAATCTCTTTAAAATTTTTTAAATTCGTTTACCAAAAAATATTGAAACTTTGCAAGAAAACTCGATAAAAACTTCAAATTTCTTTATATAAAACCACAAGATAAATAGTTTGTTGTAATAATTTTTTGGTTGTCTTTTGCATTTATTATTTTCCTGCCAAACTGAAATAAATTGTTAGCTCACCACGTCTGCCTGTTGTAAATAAATAATTATGAAGTTTTTAATTCCATTTTGAGGCCATGCGGTATGCCATAACTTTACCGAAATGGACAAAAGTAAAAGTGACGTTGCAAAATCAATTTTTGTTTTCAATATTTACAATTGAATCTCCTTAGGCTTCGTCAATGTGGCGGAAAAAAAACTCAAACTATTTAGTATTCTGAAAATGCAAATGTTATTAACGCCTGGTACGTGTTGGAGGAGCCGGCATGCATTTGTCTACACTTAAAAAAAAATGAGGTTGATATAAACTTCATTAAAAACAAGTCAGCCGATATTGAAGCTCATGTCGGCAAAATTTTAACCCAACAACGGGACAAGGAAATTTAACACAAAAATGGAAAAATGGTGTGGATTCCAAATCTTTTGAAGAGGTCATGTATGCCCAGCTAAATTGAACTCAAAGATTTCGTTTCAATGAGGCCCGAAAAAGGACTAGGAATAAATGCTTGATCTAATTGGAGCCTAGTTGTGTTAATACAAGTTTAAATAAATCAGTTCTCGGATAGATCTCCGACCCTCAGCATTTTTTATAACCTCAATAATATGACTAGAGAGGGTATATATCATTTGATACGGCGAAAGCGTGCCTCATCTAAATAACAGTTTTACACCCTAGTTCTCTTTGGACCAAATCCGTTTTAGGACATTTGGAATTGATCTAGCGATGTCCGTCTCTCTGTCTGGCTGGTGCGCACGATAACTCTCGAAGAGAGTATCCGATTTGGTCCAAACTTGGTACATCGTAATATTATTATCAAATTTAGATCGAGTTCGGAGATGGGCAATATCGGTCACTCCTTCGGGTACCTCCCTCACAAAAGGTCGAACTTTTCAAAAAAATATCTTACAGCACAGAAAAAGGAAGGATACGGGTGAGGTGAAAAAACTGCAACCAAATTCAGACTGCTGTCATTTCTAAGCCACTCGTCCGACCACTGTTAAAATTATTCCAGTGACAGCTCATTATATTGTTTACAAGCGTACAAAAGCATTTTGGTGAGAATTTTTCAGAAAAATAGTTATTCGTGATGGAATTCAAGCAGGATAGTGTGATTTCTTTATAGTTGGCTTGTCTCGTAACATCGCTTGTTACCGTGATACTGGTAGCGTAGACCGGCGTCAAGGAAGCGGACGGAAGAAAACAGCAACATAAGCAGATATGGTTCGAAAAGTAAAAAAGCGACTTGAAACGAATGCGAAACCCGCGCCACAGTTGCCAAAAATAGCTCGGGACAAAGCCATTGAAATTCCAAAAGGTGCAAGAACTTACACCGCAAGAGAAAGAAAATAGACTCAAAAGAGCTAATGAGTTGCTTCGCATGGCCGAAAGAGGTGAACTGCCGTTTTTGGGTTTTTCCGATGAGAAAACATTCGTTGTCCAGCAAAATGATCGTATTTACTTGCCAAAGAGGTCAGCTGAAAATGTGCACCTTCGGTTGGCCACCAAAACTCAAGCTCCGGCCAGGGTGATGGTGTGGGTCGCCATAACAGCCGATGGTCGCTCTCCGCTCGTATTATTCGAGCATCAGAATAAATGCCGAATATTATCGCGAAAATATTCTGGAGGGTGTATTAAAACCTTGGATACGGAAACATTTTGGACATTCCACCAAAGAATGGTTAAAAAATGAGGTTCCTCGCTCCATTTCGAGCGCACAGTGGCCATCAAAATCTCCGGATACCAATCCGTTGGACTATTGTACCTGGAGTATTTTGGAAAGCAAGGTTGGCACTAAAAAATACCAAAGTGTCGATCACCTCAAGCAAACGCTTAACCGGGAATGGGTCAAAATACCGCAGAGCAACATTAGGGCAGCGTGTGACGGTTTCATTGGCCGTTTGAAGGCCATAATTCGTGCCAAAGGTGCCCAATTAGATTAAATCTGAACTTTGATGCTATTTCCTACATTTTTCGCTTTCATTCAATAAACTTTAAAAAAATATGTAAAAATTATGGCGTTTGACTTTGTTGCAGTTTTTTTATCTCACCATGTATTCTGAAAGCCCCATTAGATTTTATGATTCGCATCAATAGTATATAGGTACCTACCAACCTATATACTGGTCTACCCTTAAAGGTACTAAAACTAACTAAACCGTGTCTATTTGGGCTAAAATTTTGTAGTTTTAAAAATTGGTGTAAGGTATGTTCGCCCTTTTTAGAAGTTTGAATTTGAAGAATTCGAAAAGTGGTACGCTCTACGATAGAATGCTCCATAGCATTAATCGTAACAGTGAAGCTAGAATTTAGGATGATAAAATCGGGAAAGGATTGACTTGTAGATACAAGGTACGACCGCATTTGTAGAATTTCTAATTAAAAGGATACTAAAAACACTCATAGATATTTAGCATATGGGCTATACCAAAACCCTGGAATATTTAATGTGAAAAGATAATACCCGGATACGTTTTAAGAAATTCGACCAAAAATTTCACTTAAATATACTAAATACCGAACATTTTTAGCCAGAAATCTAAAAATAGAAATGTATGACACTTTTTTATACCCTCCACCATAGTATGGAGGGTATATTAAGTTTGTCATTCCGTTTGTAACACCTCGAAATACACATTTTAGACCCCACAAAGTATATATATTCCTGATCAGCATAAAATTCTATGTCGATTTAACGTCCGTCTGTCCATCTGTGGAAATCACTCTAGCTTCCGAACGAATTGAAGTATATTGATACAATTTTACTCAAATGCATGTTATGTCTGCAGGACTTTTGATATTGAAAATGGGCTATGTAGGTCCACATTTTGGTGTAGCTACCATATAACGGTACCTCCCGATATTCGGTATTTTAATAGTTTTAGCGACACCGGAATTGTTTCAAATTTGGTATTTGAAGTTCATAATGGATACTACAGCCTATGACAGAAAATTGTCTATGCAGGTCCACGTCTTCGTATAGCCCTTATTTAACGGTTCCTCCCGACATTCGGTATTTTGATGATTTTAGCGACATTATTCACCGGAAGTGTTTCAAATTTGGTATTTTAAGTTCGTAGTATATACTACAACATAAGGCTGAAAATTCTCGGTACCTCCCAATATTTGGTATTTTAATAATTTTAGCGACATTTTCAACCGGAATTGTTTCAAAATTTGGCATTTAAAGTTGGTAGTGGATACTACAGCCTAAGACAGAAAATTTTCTGTGCAGTTCTACGTCTTCGTATAGCTCCCCATATAACGGTACCTCCCGATATTCGGTATTTTGATGATTTTGGCGACACTATTACCGATTTTTTTTAAGTTTCGCATTTGAATATTGTAATGGCTTATGAGAAATTTTACCTATGTAGGTCCATGTCGTCGTATAGACCCTAATATGACAGCTACATTCGGTATTTTTAAGACTTTAACATAAATTTTAACCGATTTAATTGTTTTTGAGAATTGCCAAATACGTTTCAAATGGTGGAGGGTTTTGAAAGTTCGGCACGGCCGAACTTATAGTTTTTTTACCTGGAATATTTAATGGGAAAATATGATATCGGAATTCGACCAAAACGGTACTTAGTGGGTGGTATTAAATTAACTTTGTTCTCTTAGGTCACGAAGTACCTATGTATGTTTCCAAAATAGCACTTCATTGTCATTAAGCGACATATAAGAGCTGGGACCTTAAAATTTCTCATGGCGGAATGTAAAATGGTAGAATTTGAGAATAAATCAACCATAAAAGATACGAAACATGCGATACAACTGAGATTAAATGAGGTTGGGATTCTTAAATTTGGTAGTTGTAAATTTGGCAGTTTTTTTTGGAAATTCGTACTAAAATGCATGAAATTGAATTGATATTTTTGCTGAAACTTATTTAATTACCACCCGATATGCGAACTGATCCGAAATCCTGAAATTCGCTGTTTCACTTACATACTTTGTAAATTCCACATAAATGTCAAACCACTGTTCTGTCAAAATATTTTTTTAAGAACAAATAAAACAAGTACAGAAGCTGTAAGTTCGGCCGGGCCGAACTTTTAATACCCTCCACCATTTGGTACAAATTTGGCAATTTCCAAAAAAAAAAAAAAAAATAAATAAAATCCGCTAAAAATTCTGTTAAAATCTTAAAAATACCGAATGCCTATACGACTACGTGGACCTGCATAGGCAACTTTTGTCATAAGTTATTACAATATTTAAATGCGAAACTTGAAGAAAAATCTGTTTATAATGTAGCTAAAATCATCAAAATACCGAATATAGGGGGTACCGTTATATGGGGGCTACACGAAGACGTGGACCTTCACAGATTTTTTTCTGTCTTAGGCTGTAGTATCCATTACGAACTTCAAATGCTAAATTTGAAACAATTCCGGTGAATAATGTCGCTAAAATCATCAAAATACCGAATATCGGGAGGTACCGTTATATGAGGGCTATATGAAAATGTGGACCTACATGACCTGCCTACTGGCAAAATATACATGTGTGCAAAATTTTAGCCTTCTATCTCAATTTGTTCGAAAGATAGCGTGATTACAACAGACAGACAGACGGACAGACAGACACACAGACAGAATTTAGAATTTTAGAATTTTACGCTGATCAAGAATATATATACTTTGTTGGGCCTGACATGAGTATTTCGAGGAGTTACAAACGGAATGACAAAATTAATATACCCTCCATAGTATGGTGGAGGGTATAAAAAGAACAATACCATAATGCATATGTACATATAAAAATGTCTTTATATTTATTTCATAGTTAACTACAACATAAAACCTGTATTTTCATACGAAAGAAAAAAAGAAAACATTTAAACGAAACATCAAAATTCATTTTAAACACCCGACATCCAGTCAAACAAAAGAACATTTTTCGAACAAACGTTGTTGGTCTCGGCGACGGATGAGTCAACGGCACCATATAAACCGCTTCGCTATATCGCTGCTTTGGAGGGATAGGTGTTTTCTCACAGCCCGCCACTGCAAAGGCA
The DNA here is from genome assembly GCF_030504385.1 of Musca domestica. Taxonomy (NCBI): domain Eukaryota; kingdom Metazoa; phylum Arthropoda; class Insecta; order Diptera; family Muscidae; genus Musca; species Musca domestica. The sequence goes on along the minus strand of NW_026712370.1, from coordinate 4,662,088 downwards.
AAGCGAAGCACCTCCGCTCTGCTCTGTCCGTCTACCTGTCAGCAACAACTTGACCGCGATCTCACCTTGTCGGGGTGTGCTGTGGGCATCGGGGAGGGTTACAAAGCATAACAGAAGACAACAAGGTGTTTACATTTTGGCAAGAAAAACGCCTTCGGGGGGCAACATTATGTTTAATTTGAAAAAAAAAAAATCAAAAACAAAAGATAGGCAGACAATGTGGTTGTTGTATTAACGGTTGCAAGACAAATGAATGGGAATTAATTTAAACATTTTGCAAATGAATAAAATTCTATGTTATGTTTTTTTATTTCATATCAAAAAAAATAATAATAATAAATTCTAAAAATAATTATGAATACGAGGTGGGGAAACAAAATGTAGGAATTAATTAAAGAGAATATAAATCTTAATGCTTCATTTATTCAACAATAGTTTCAGGCCAACAATCATGGGTTTTTGAGGAATAAGTTTTATCTGCTATTTTAACTCGTGAATTTTTAAGAATATTTTTCAAAACTCATGGATTTCTTAAAAAATATTTAGAAAAAAATTATGGTTTTATAAAATATTTCGTTTGGCGTTTCTATATATAAAACCAGGTAACCAACAATGAATTATGTAACGTTAAAAAGTATCAGTCAGTTTTGTCGACAGATGTATACCCTCAGCCAATGTTCGATTGTTAAATATTTTTCGACTTCTGGTTATGATTATTCAAATTGTTAACCCTCTATGGGCCGAAGTGTTCTATTTTCTTACTTCATCCAATAATTAAAATATTGGTATGGGCAAAATGACAAGAAAATCTAAAATTTATATCCAATTTTATGCGAATTTCCAATAAATTCCGTATTCATCTCAGGTTTCTAGTTAAGAGAAATATTTAGATATAGCAAGGTGTAAAGAATCGCTGACGTCTTTCGAAGGTTATGGCAGATAAAAATATAGAAAATTGTGACCCTTTGTGGGTGAGGTACCAGAAGAAGGGTTTGCATATATACCTAATCATCACAACAGACCTTGTGTTAGCAAAAATGTTTGTATGTGTGTGAAATTCGAAAAGAGTTGGATGCTTATTTCGCTAAATTCGAGCATTTTGTTTCTCAAAAATTTGAGCATATTGCGAGGGAGGTCCAAAAAGAAATGGTACGATCTGTAACATTTTCATAACAGATCTTGTGTTGATGGAAATCATGAGATGTGTCAAGTCTGAATTGAATCGGATGTTTATTTTGCGTTTTATACAATTCCGGTGCATAGTGAAGCTAAAATCATCAAAATACCGAATAAGGGAGGTACCGCTATTTATACCCTACACCACAAGGAGGCCAGGGTATTATGTCTTTGTGCATTTGTTTGTAACAGGCAAAAGGAAACGAGATAGACCCATAGTTCCTTTTGATGATCTGCATAGAATCACATTCTAAGTCGATTTATGCATATCCGTCCGTCTGATTTTGTAAACAAGGTACAGTTCGCATTTATTGCCCTATCCAGATGAAATCTTGCACAAGTCATTTGTTTGGCCCAAGGACGAACCCTATTGAAATTGGAGATAATCGGTCAAAATTTAGATATAGTTCCCATATATATCTTCGTCCGATTTTCATTTTATTGTGCACCAAACGTGTAATTTCTGCACGAATAGTATGGAATTTTGCACATACAACCAAATTAGGCATGAAAATAAGTATGCCAAATTTTATCGAAATCGGTTCAGATATAGCTATAGCTCCCATATATATTGTTCATCCGATTTGTTATTTTTTTTTTTGTCCCCCGCAACCGTAATATGCACTCTGTAACAACAATATTTGTGGAAATATATCAAATACAGCTCAGAAATACATTTGCTAAATTTTATCGAGATCGGTTCAAATTTGGATATAGCTCCCATATATAACTTCGTCCGTTTTACCTTTGATTGTGCACCAAAAATCGGATGAAATTTGGCACTTACGACCGAATTGGGTCTAGAAGCTAGTATGTCAAATTTGGTGAAGATCGGTTCAGGTATAGCTATAGCTCCCAGTTATACTGTTCATCCGATTTGATATATTTGTTACCCACCGCTGTAATATGCACTCCGTAACAATGAAATTCAGGGAAATATATCAAATACTGCTCAGAAATATCTTTGCCAAATTTTATCGAGATCGGTTCCGATTTGGATATAGCTCCCATATATATTTTTATCCGATTTCAAATTAATTGTGCACCAAATGGGCAGTGCAAGTCCGAATTTAAAAAATACAAATGCTTCGGCATATTTAGTCCTTTGAACTTTAAATTATAATAATAATCATAGCGTGTATGATTGAATTCTCCCATAAAAACTTTTAGTAGATATGCGGAGCTCTACTAAATTAGCAAAGTGGTGTAGGGTATCATAAAGTCGGCCCGCTCGACTTTAAGACTTTCTTTACTGGTTTTCGTCATAAAATTATCCCTAAAATTGTCAAAATATCCCATATTGGGAGGTACTGTTATATGGAGGGTATATGAAGACGTGGGTCTATAAAGATATTTCTCGCCCACCATTATAGTTCATATTCGAAATTGACCTGCCTGCAGTCAAAAGACTGATCTGTGCAAAATTTTAGTTTCTTATCTTTATAGGTTTTGACTCTAGCGTGTTTACAACAGACGGACAGCCGGACGAACAAGGCTAAATTGTCTTAGAATTCTGCGCTGATTAAGAATATATATACTTTGATATGTTTTAAAAAATTGTTACTCCAATGAGTTACGGAATGACAAAGTTAATATACCCTCCATACTCTGTATTGTGGAGGGTATAAAAAAACAATATTTGCTAATATTTTGCCAAACAATAATCTCTAAAAATGGTAAAACATGTTGTTTCTAATCAATTCGAATTTAGAGATTATTATTTAAGATTAATTATCTGAGGCGTTTTTATAATACCTTTTTTAAGTGGCAACAGTTTGACCTTCCCTCGTAAATGTTTGATCAAAAAAAAGCTTTAAAGATCAGCAAACATTTTTTCTACTATAAAACAAACACATCTTTCTCTCATGTTCTCTCTCTCGCTCTCTCACGGCATAATGATGTTCAATAGATGATGATGCTGGCGTTAACGTCGATGAATGCTGCATTCGAATTTCTTTACAAAAACATTTAATGATCATTAACAAAATCTTAGTGTTGTTGTTGTTGTCGATGACGAATAACAACAAACAATAAACACAATTCTACATACACAGAAATGTAGTATCCAAAGTAGAATTTTCTTCATCTCTCGGGAAGGCAGCAATGGTGTCGCCACCACCAATTCCGATCAGCTGATTGACCAACATCGTTGTGTCGAGAGTGGCGTCATCTCGTTTCGATGCCAGCCGAAAGCTATACGATTGTCAAACAAAAAAGGTAAATATTGTACCATTGTGAGGAGGGGGCCGTGTCATGCCATCAGTCAATGTCGTCCTCCTGACCCCGATGCCACCTCCCCAAACAGATAACACGAAAATCGAACATAAAAAGCACAGATGGGTGCATGACTTATGTGGCTCTGAAGCAACGAACGGACACGATGTGCTGCCTGACGATCATCATAAGCGTTTTTTGAGGCATGCTTGTTTGTATTGCTTCCTTGCCAGGCAGCAGCACTGGGTGCTGCGGCTGCTTCTTCTTCTTCTCTTGGGCATTGTTTGTTGTGTGCAATGGTGCAAAGGCACAACGAAAACGACTACAACAACAACACTGCAGCAATATTGACAACCTTAACAAAAACGAAATATAAAACAAAACACGACTAACAAGCCGAAATCCACAAACGGCAACGAAGGTGACGACGACGACGACGACGACGACAACAACAACTTTTGTGACAACATTAAACGAAACATTCTTTCTATAGATACAATAATTTTCGCATAAAAACTTTTCAGTTTTAAAATTTCATTCAAACCGTTGAGTTCAATACACAAGTGTTCGACGCGAGTAATATTTACAAAAGAAAAAAAATCTGATTTTTTTTAAAAGAAAAAAATTGAAATTATAGCAAAAGAAAGATTGGAAAACAACATTAGTTTGAAATATATATTTTGAAATTACTTAAAAAAATTAAATAGAAAATTAAACAAAAGAATAATAAAAAAATATTTTAAAATTGATTTACAAAATTTGTTATTTTAAAAAGGCAAATCAGCTGCTAGTGATTTAAGAAACAAACCTTTAATAATTTATCATTAATTTTTGAAAACAAGTTAAGAAGAAGAGTCAACCGCAAATCCCGCAAACATGGCTTCAAGAAATGTGAGTTTTTTTTTTCAATATTTTCTCAGCGCTTAATTTGAATGAAAAAGAAACAATATTTTTTTGTGTTATTCAATTCGATTGTTTTCGTGGTTGTCAATATTAAATGTACAAAACTTGTACACTGGAAGAAAAATTCATTCAGTTTTTTTGGGAAAAAAATATGATTCATGTGTTTCATTGAAAAATATTTTTGGTGGGATGAGAATACAAAAGGGGTTTATTTTTTTGAAACAAGTCAACGACTAGCTTTCGGCTCATAATTTTAAGCAAAGTCCTCTGTTGTTTTACAGAAAAAAAGTTAACAAGTTAAAAAGCAGTAAGTTCGGCCGGGCCGAACTTTGAATACCCTCCACCATTTGGAACGAATTTGGACATTTTCAAAAAATAAAATCCCTTAAAAATTCTGCTTACATTTTAAAAATACCGAATATTGTCGTTTTGTTGGGGTCTATACGACGTGGACCTATGTACATAGGCATTGTTTGTCATAAGCCATTACCATATTCAAATTCGAAAACTTGAAATAAACGGTGATTAATGTAGCTAAAATCATCCAAAAATTCGTATATAGGGAGGTACCGTTATATCGGAGCTGTGCGAAGACCTGGCCCAGCAAAGACAATTTTCTGTCATAGGCTGTAGCATCCATTACGAAGTTCAAATACGACATATCAAACAATTTCGGTGGGTATTGTACCTAAACACGTCAAAATACCGAATTTAGGGAGGTACTGATATATGGGGCCTAAAAGAAGATCTGGACCTGCATAGAAAATTTTCTGTCAGAGACTGTAGATCCCATTACGAATTCTAAATACGTAATTTGAAACAATTCCGGTATAGACAATTTTCTGTCATAGGCTGTAGTATAAATCACGGACTTCAAATACCAAATTTGAAAAAATTCTGGTGAATAATGTCGCTAAAATCATCAAAATACCGAATATCGGGAGATACCGTTATATGGGAACTATATGAAGACGTGGATCTGCATAGACAATTTTCTGTCTTAGGCTGTAGTATCCCCTTCGAACTTCAAATACCAAATTTGAAACAATTCCGGTGAATAATGTCGCTAAAATCATCAAAATACCGAATATCGGGAGGTACCGTTATATGGGGCTATATGAAGACGTGGACCTACATGGCCCATTTACGAATTTAACCTGCCTACTGGAAAAATAAACATGTATGCAAAATTTTAGCCTTCTATCTCTATTCGTTCGAAAGATAGCGTGATTACAACAGACAGACAGACGGACATCGCTAGAATTTTACGCTGATCAAGAATATATATACTTTGTTGGGTCTGACATGAGTATTTCGAGGAGTTACAAACGGAAAGACAAAGTTAATATACCCTCCATAGTATGGTGGAGTGTATAAAAAGTACCAGTCGGTTTTGCCGATAGATGTATAACCTCAGCCAATGTTCGCTTATTTAAATATAATTTGACTTCTGTAATGATTATTCAAATTGTAAATCCTCTATGGAATGGATTCCGAAGGAATGGGCCAATATTGTCAATTTTGTGTCGGACCTGAACAAATATGATATAAATATTTCGACGTACCAGGTTTGGACTATATGTGATAGATATGTGATAATTTTTAGAAAATGTTAAAATGTACATGAGGTAGATGTAGTCGACCGAAATATTCCATTTTCATACTCCATCTAATATAGATAAAAATATTGGTATCGGAAAAATTACAAGAAAATCAAACAAATCATAAATTCCATATTCATCTCAGGTTTCTGGCTGAGAGAAATATTTAGATATAGCAAATTGTAAAGAATCGCTGTCTTGATTCGCAAGTTATGACAGATGAAAGTATTGGAAATGGTGATCCTTTGTGGGTGAGGTATCAGAAGGGGTTCTCAGATATATATATCATCTTCACAACAGATCTTATGTTAGCAAAAATGTTTGTATGTGTGAAATTTGAAATAAATTGGATGCTTACAGGGTTGCCCATATTCGACGGACCCATGACTCTTTGGGTCCATTTCAATCGACGAGGCTTGTCCGCAGGCAACATTCTTTGCGTCAATTGAATTTTGTACGGGAACAAATGCAAATCAATGCGAATAATCCGTTGTAAAGTGGACCGAGCCATGCCCAACTGCTGAGAACGGCGTTTTAGGGATGTTCTTGGGGACCTCTCAACACTGGCTCGTACGGCAGCGATATTCTCGGCCGATCGCCTTGGTCGACTTTTATATGGCCTCTTCGGATTAGAAAGAGCCTTACCAGTCGAAAATTTTTCGTATAAACGCTTAATGGTGTTCTTAGAAGGCGCACTTCTCACATTTTTTAATGTTTTAGAAGCACGTTGAGTTTTCACAATTGACTTCTTCTGTTGAATGTAAATTTCAACTATTTCAGAGCGCTCGCGTGGCGTGTATTGGTTCATGGTAAAAATCTGCTTGGACTGACGCTTCAAACGCGGTATGTCATTAAGCGATGTGTTACTCTGTCAAAAGTTATGACGTTGCCAGATGGGTCCGTCGAATATGGGCAACCCTGTACATATTTTTGTGAGGACCCTCAAGAATATTTCCAGGCGTTGTAAACGGAATGACAAGGGTAATATACTCTTCTTCTCGCGGAGGATACAAAAATAGATAATGAATATGGCGAGAACCTTCAAAATATACAAAAAATTGAACCAATATAATCAATTTTCAACACCAATCATGCCAATGTTGGGCGCCACATGGTCGATATAGTGTTTTTCAATCTTTTGTTTTTCAATCTTCTGTTGAAATAAAATTTCCTTCCGTGTGATCTCCTGTCAATTGTTAAGGCAAACTATTTATGAGCAATGTAAGCTTTATAAATTTTCGTAAATTTTGCAGAAAATGTGCGCGCAAAGAGAAGAAAACGAAATATTTTTTGTGAGTCTTTGCCTATACCCAAATACATCATCTCTTCAATATTTCGTAGATTTTATTGTTTTCGGGTAATTTATTTTTATTTTAAAAATATACACACTACCATTGCAAAAAAAAAAAAAAACAAAAACTATAGTGACGAATAATTTTTCGGCATTTGCAATAATTGTTGTTGATATGTTACCTCTAGAGAAAACAGAATCAAAAAAAAGCTCTCACTAGAAGCTTCCTAATTGTAAATAACAGAGAAAATGAGAATGAGAGCTAGTTTTGTGGCGTTGATTTGTATTTTGTAAATAAAAAATAGTATTCAATGTTTATAGTATATAGTGTTATGATGATACTCACATTCTTTGTCACACGTTCTGCGTTACTCATGCTCCTCTTTGCGGCATCATTTTTTCGTAAATATTTTGATGTTGATACAATTTTGGCCAATGTTAAGACCATCTGTTTTTAATTTGTTCATATATTTTTGTGGCCACCGTCAGCCACATCAAGCCAGCCCATCAACCCACCAACCATGCAAAGATGCATATCTGCAATATAAAACGTTTCGAATGGTTTTGTGGTTAAATATTTTCATTGTAATTAATTGAGACAAATTAAGGTATTGTAAAATAAATAGAAATAAATAAACAAATTTTAGAGAAAAAAATTAATAAAAAAATAAATTTTAAAAATATATATATTTAATTAAATAGAATTTCTAATATCTTAATACTAAAAGAAATATACAGGGTGGGATAAAAAAAACTGCAACGAAGTCAAACGCCATATTTTTATTTTTTATACCCCACACCACAAGGTGGTCAGGGTATTATGTCTTTGTGCATTTGTTTGTAACATGCAAAAGGAAACGAAATAGACCCATAGTTCCTTTTGATGATCTGCATAGAATCACATTCTGTGTCGATTTATGCATGTCCGTCCGTCCGTCTGTCCATGTATTTTTGTAAACAAAGTACAGTTCGCATTTATTGTCCTATCCCGATGAAATTTTGCACAAATCATTTGTTTGGGCCAAGTTCGAACCCTATTGAAATTGGAGGTAATCGGTCAAAATTTAGATATAGCTCCCATATATATCTTCGTCCGATTTGCCTTTTATTGTGTAACAAAAGTGAAATATCAGCCTAAGTATTGTGGAATTTTGCACATACTACCAAATTGGGCCTGAAAATAAGAATGCCAAATTTGACCGAAATCGGTTCAGATATAACTATAGCTCCCGTATATATTGTTCATCCGATTTGTTATTTTTGTCCTCCGTAGTCGTAATATGCACTCTGTAACAACAATATTTGGGGAAATATATCAAATACAGCTTAGAAATACATTTGCTGAGTTTTATCGAGATCGGTTCTGATTTTGATGTAGCTCCCATATATAACTTCGTCCGATTTACCCTTTACTGTGCACCAAACGTCTAATATTTGCCCAAATGGGATGGAATTTGGCTCATACGATCGAATTGAGTCTAGAAGGTAGTATGCCGAATTTGGTGAAGATCGGTTCAGATATAGCTATAGCTCCCATATATATTGTTCATCCGATTTGTTGTATTTGTTACCCACAGCCGTAATATGCACCCCGTAACAACGATATTCAGGGAAATAAATCAAATACAGCTCGGAAATATCTTTGCCAAATTTTATCGAGATCCGTTCAGATTTGGATATAGCTCCCATATATATTTTTATCTGATTTTAAAATTTGGAAATTTTCAAAAAAAAAAAACTTACTTTCGCAAAAAATTTGGTTACAATCTTAAAAATACCGAATAAAGCCGTTATATTGGGGTCTATACGAAGACGTGGACCTGCATAGGCAACTTTTGTCATTACAATATTCAAATACGAAACGTGAAAAAAATCCGGTGAATAATGTGACTTAAATCCTCAAAATGCTGAATATAGGGCGTTACTGATATATGGGACTTGTACGAAGTCCTGGACCTGCATAAACAATTTTCTGTCATAGGCTGTAGTTCCCATTACGGACTCTAAATACAAAATTTGAAACAACTCCGGCGAATAATCTCGTTAAAATCATCAAAATATCGAATATTGGGATGTACCATAATATGGAGGCTATACGAAAACGTGGGCCTGCATAATCAGTTTTTTTGTCATTGGCTGTAGTATCCATTACGAACTCTAAATACGAAATTTGAAACAACTCCGGTGAATAATGTCGCTAAAATCATGAAAATACCGAATATTCGGGGGTACCGTTGTATGGGGGATACATGATATCGTGGATCTATATAAACGATTCTCCTCCAGAGGGCAAAGTACTCAAAAGGAACACCTTGTGTGGATTTTTAGACAATTTCATTGAAAAATGTGGCTATAATCGTCAAAATACCGAATATCGAGATAGCCCATCTTCGAACTTGACCTGCCTGCAGACAAAAGACAGATCTGTGCAAAATTTTAGCTTCCTATCTTAATTCGTTTTGACTGTAGCGTATATACCTTGTTGTGTCTAAAATTCTTATTTCGATGACTTACAAACGGAATGTCGAACTTTATATACCCTCCATACTATGTATGGTGGAGGGTATACAAATATCCACCACAAAATTATAACTGTCTTGATTGTCATATTTTTAATATATTTTTTTCTCCTCCATTAGATGACTTAATTTTTCATTTTTCGTTGTAATTGCCACTTGTGGTTAGGGGTTAAGTTGCAAAAATATCAGTATTGTTTAAAAAAATCAAAAAAATATATTAATAAGAACATGCCGCTCAATGTTGTTCATGAATTTGATATTTTTGATCCCATGTTGGCAATGCTCGACTGCGGTCAGACAAATTTGATTGAATCTGAACAAATTGTAACGTTTTGTTTTAGAAATTCAATGCCCCACCAAATGTTCAACTATGAACATAAATGTGAATAATTTCCGATAATGTCATATTTTTCTGTTGACAAAAAAAAATTGAAACCTGTAAACAAATGCAATTTTTTAAATTTTATTTACAAAGGGTATGAGTAATATTGCAAAGAAATTTAAAAAATTAACGAAATAAAAAGAATTTGAAAACAATCACATTTCAGAAAATAATATTTCAAATAGTAAAGCTCTTAATAATATTTTCTAAGATGAAATTAAAATCAATCTGGTGGTAAGATAATATTAGGAATTTAGTTCAATTGAGATTTCTTAATTTTTACCCAAAAAAAATCACATCTAACTGCCAAAGTGAAGCAAAATCTATAGCCTAAGTCCAAGAAAGGAACATTTTTATTAATCGGATGATTAATGGATGATTTTATGAACTTAGTTCATAAAATTAAAACACCGTTTTTTTGAGAGCCAGAGAGAAGGAGAACCGGAGAGAGGGAGTGCGAAAATGGTTTTCTCTAGGGGGAAATACTCAAATAGAGGGTGAAACTGGATCCCACTCGAGTGGGAGCACTACAGGGAGTAAAAATCTCCACTTTTCAGTTTCGCTGAAATAAGAGCGAGCATGTTTTTCACGTTTTAGAATGGTAGTTTTGTGGTTAATTTTTGTCGTACTGTTGTTGTAGTTGTTTATATGTGAATTTTCTCGACTTACAGTTGCAAACGAAACGTTAAAGAATATATGTGTCTGGCTTGCTGGTGCGCACGATAACTTTCGAAGGGAGTATTCCATTCGATTCAAATATTATTGTTAAAGTAATCGTAATATTATTGTCGAGCTCGGAGATGGGCAATATTGGTCCACACTTTCTAGTTCCTCCCTCACAAAAGGTCGAAATTTTCAAAAAAAAAAAAAAAAAAACAATATTTTACTGCACAGAAAGAGAAAGTACAGGGTTGGCCATATTCGACGGACCTTTGGGCCCATTCCAACCGAAAGCTCGAAATTAACATCCGATTTTCCATTGAGATTGGGTACATCGAAATGTTTCCATCAACACAAGATCTGTTATAAATATGGTAGAGATCGGACAATTTCTACTGATACCTCCCTCACATAGGATTCAAGATTTTGAAAAACAAAACGCTCATAGAAGACGAAATAAGCATTCAACTCTCTACTTTTCTCCAAGTTTTGCTAACACAAGATCTGTTGTGAAGATGATATACATATCTGCGAACCCCTTCTGGTACCTCACCCACAAAGAGCCACGCTTTTTATAACAAAAATTGAACACCACCAGATGTAAGTTCCAAATCCCCAAACCACCTCCATATCTCAATCCAGAGACCTTAATATCAAATTTGAGGATTACAGCCCTCTCCTTCAACCAAATACCAAATCACGTACCGTTTAATACTTTTCCTACAAACATAGGACGCATTTCCAAATCACCGTCAAATGGTAATCTAATTATCAAATTTAAGAATTTTGTGTCTACCTCTTCACGCAATACCAAATATAGTACCATTCTGTACTTTTCGTACAATTATAGTACACATTTCCGGAACCACCTCCATATGTTCAGGCAACACATTTCAAGCACTATCTGTTCAACCAACACCAAATTATACCAATGTAGTCTTATTTAGTGCTTTTCGCGCACTTGTAGTACACATTTCCAAAACCACCACCCTATCACAAACCTACCCACAAAATAATACAAAATTTCAAAATTCCAGCTTCATCCGTTCGCCCTAAACCAAACTGTTCCATATTTAGTACCATTTGGCACAGTTCTCACAATTAGTACACATTTCCAAAACTTACTTTTTCAACCCTATTTCTCATACCAAATTTCAAGTGTTTGGCTCTATTCCTTCACATAATGATGCCATTTTATCCTTTCGTTCGAATTTGCTAAAACCCTTTGATAAATCTATCCTGCACTCCATCACTGATTCTCATTCCAAATTTCAGAAATCTCTTTATCCAATACAAAGTATTCAGAGTTTGGCACATTTTGGTACTTTTTCATACCATTTTAGAACGAATTTCTAAAAACGCAGTCTTATCACACGCCTACGCACCAGGACTGACCATGATGAAAATTTTCAATTCTAGCTTCAACCATTTTGTCAGGGCATTTTTGGTACCACAATGGTAAACATTCCAAATAAATATAAATATATATATTAACCAGTAAAGAAAGTCCTAAAGTCGGGCGGGGCCGACTTTATGATACCCTACACCACTTTGCTTATTTTGTAGAGCTCCAAATAACAAATAAAATTTTTTATGGGAGAATTGAATCATATACGCTATGATTATAATTATAATTTAAAGTTCAAAGGATTAAATATGCCGAAGCATGTGTATCTTTTAAATTCGGACTCCCTTTGGTGCAAAATTAATTTGAAATCAGATAAAAATATGTATGGGAGCTATATCCAAATCTGAACCGATCTCGATAAAATTTGGCAAATATATTTCTGAGCTGCATTTGATATATTTCTCTGAATATCGTTGTTACGGAGTGCATATTAGGGCTGTGGGTAACAAATACAACAAATCGGATGAACAATATATGGGAGCTATAGCTATATCTGAACCGATCTTCACCAAATTTAGCATACTAGCTTCTAGACCCAATTCGGTCGCATGTGCCAAATTCCATCCCATTTGGGCAAATATTAGACGTTTGGTGTACAATAAAAGGTAAATCGGACGAAGTTATATATGAACCGATCTCGATAAAATTTAGCAAAGGTATTTCTGAGCTGCATTTGATATATTTCCCCAAAACAGTATTGTTACAGAGTGCATATTACGGCTGCGGAGAACAAAAATAACAAATCGGATGAAAAATATATATGGGAGCTATGGCTATATCTGAACCAATTTCGATCAAATTTGGCATACTTATTTTCAGGCCTAATTTGGTTGTATGTGCAGAATTCCATACTATTCGGGCTGATATTACACGTTTGGTGCACAATAAAAGGCAAATCGGACGAAGATATATATGGGAGCTATATCTAATTTTTTTAGCGATTATCTCCAATTCCAACTCCAATAGGGTTCGTCCTTGGGCCAAACAAATGTTGTTTGGAAAGTTTCATCTCAATCGGATATTAAATGCGACCTGCATTTTGTTCACAAGAATACATGGACAGACGGACGGACGGACTGACATGCTTAAATCAACTCAGAAAGTGATTCTATGTAGATCATCAAATGGAACTATGTGTCTATCTCGTTTCCTTTTGCCTGTTACAAACAAATGCACAAAGACATAATACCCTGACCACCTTGTGGTGTAGGGTATAAAAATTCTCAATAGGCAGAGGTTAAGGTACCAAACCTTCAAAATCTTAAAACAAAAACAGTTGTAAGTGGGCTATACGATATCGTAGAACTTCTAGTATGGATTTTTAGACAATTCTTTTGAAAAATATAGAGAGGTACCGTTATATGGACATACTTTGCTATGTCTTAAATTATTACTATGTTACTATGTATGGTGGGGTGGAGGGTATAAAAAATAGCTCTTAAACCCCATAACTTAAGAAAGAGGAGATACATTTTTAACATATTATTTTTCACTCCATGTCAATGTTAATAGTTAATGCCATAAATATTTTGAAATTCCAATGCAATCGAAAAAACAATTTGTTTGCCTTCTTATCACAATGTTATGATTCTTGTTTTGCTCTTTATTTTTTAAATAAATCTTTTATCAAGCCAAACAAATTCTTCAACCTTTTTGTGTTTTATTTTCGCCCGTCGGTGACTCACCTCCACCACCATCATTGCCGTCGTTTTAAGAAATGGGTTTTTAGATTTTTTTTTTGGGTTCTCAATTTATTTTCGAATATTCATTCAGTCATCATTATCGTTTTACCAACATGACGATCACTGTTGTTACGGTCATCAAATATGGTATTAATTGAATTTAGAAATACAACAGCAATGGCAACAAAAGCTTGTGTTTTTTTTTATTTAAACATTTTTGTTTATCAACTAAAAAAAACGACAGCCAACAAATGATTTCATTTTTCTTGGCAAATTGAATTCAACATTTGGTGAACGACTGCTGCTGCATTCCCATTTCCCATGTCAACCTAGGATCACTCGGGGTCATCAGCATTGTTGACAGAATTGTTTGGCAAATCATATGTTGAGATAAAAAACAGGAAACTGAGCGATATTTCTTGGAAGTTAAAACACAAAATTGTGCCAGAACTAGAGGATATGAGTAATGGCTTTTTAAGATTGTTTTCAAAATGTTATACTTAGTTTCAGGAGGTTACAAAAAGTGCAATATTTTTTTGGTAACTGGCAACACACATTGAGACCTATATTTTAACAAGTTAAAAAGCAGTAAGTTCGGCCGGGCCGAACTTTGAATACCCTCCACCATTTGGAACGTATTTGGAAATTTTCAAAAAATAAAATCCTTAAAACATTCTGTTAAAATTTTAAAAATACCAAATATAGCCGAATATATTGGGGTCTATACGACGTGGACCTACATAGGCATTGTTTGCCATTAGCCATTACCATATTCAAATTCTAAACTTGAAATAAACGGCGAATAATGTAGCTAAAATCATCAAAATATCGTATATAAGAAGGTACCGTTTTATCGGAGCTGTGCGAAGACCTGGCCAAGCATAGACAATTTTCTGTCGCAGGCTATAGCATCCATTACTAACGTCTAATACGATATCTTAAACAATTTCGGTGGGTATTGTACCTAAACTCGTCAAAATACCGAATTTAGGGAGGTACTGATATATGGGGCCTTTACGAACACCTGGACCTGCATAGGCAAATTTCTGTCACAGACTGTAGTTCCCATTACGAACTCTTAATACGTAAATTGAACAATTCCGGTGAATAATGACGCTAAAATCATCAAAATACCGAATTTTGGGAGGTACCGTTATATGGGGGCTATACGAAAACGTGGACCTGCACAGACAATTTTCTGTCATAGGCTGTAGTATCCACTACGAATCTCAAATACCAAATTTGAAACAATTCCGGTTAAATAACGCCGCTAAAATTATCAAAATACCGAATATAGGGAGGTACCGATATATGGGGGCTATATGAAGACGTTGACATGCACCGACAATACGAAGACGTGGACCTGTCCAGATAATTTTCTGTCATAGGGTGTAGTATCCATTTCGAACTTCAAATACCAAAGTTGAAACAATTCCGGTGAATAATGTCGCTAAAATCATCAAAATACCGAATATCGGGAGGTACCGTTATATAGGGGCTATATGAAAACGTGGACCTACATGGCCCATTTACGAACTTAACCTGCCTACTGGAAAAATAAACACGTGTACAAAATTTTAGCCTTCTATCTCAATTCGTTCGAAAGATAGCGTGATTACAACAGACAGACAGACGGACATGGCTAAATCGACTTAGAATTTTACGCTGATCAAGAATATATATACTTTGTTGGGTCTGACATGAGTATTTCGAGGAGTTACAAACGGAATGACAAAGTTAATATACCCTCCATAGTATGGTGGAGGGTATAAAAAAGAGGATGTTTCTTTAAGTCCCAGTCCGCCTGTCCGTCTGTTGTAATCAAGCTAGAGTCAAAACGAATAAAGATAGAAAGCTAAAATGTTCCACAGATCAGTCTTTGTTCTGCAGGTAGGTCAACTTCGAAGATGGGCTATATTATATAACGGCACCTCCGATATTCGGTATTTTGATGATTGTAGACAAAATTTTCAATGGAACTGTCTGAAAATCGGCAAAAGAAGTTCTTTCTAAGTACTTTACCCCCTGGAAGAGAAATTTCTATATAGGTAAACAATATCGTATAGCCCCCATACAACAGTACCCCCGATATTTGGTATTTTCATAATTTTTGATAAAGGGACATTATTCACCAGAATTGTTTCAAATTTCATATTTGATGTTCTTAATGGGTACATGACAGAACATTTCCAGGTCTTCGTATAACCCCCATACATCGGTACCTCCCTATATTCTATTTTTAAATGATTTTAGCGACATTATTCGCCGGAATTGTTTCATATTTCGTATTTGAAGTTCCTACTAGTACTACAGCCTGCGACAGAAAATAATATTGTCTATGCAGGTCTTCGGATGGCCCCCATATAACGGTACCTCCATATATTCCATATTTTAATGGTTTTAGCCACATTATTCACCGGTATTTTTTTAATTGTGTTTTTGAATATTGTATTGGCCTATGAGAAAATTTGCCCTTGTCTTCTTATAGACCCCAATATGACGGTGACTTCCTATATTTGATATTTTTAAGATTTTACCAAAATTTTTAACAGATTTCGAAATTCGTAAAAAAACTGCAACAAAGTCAAACGCCATAATTTTTAGGCGTTAGAAAGCAAAAAAATGTCGGAAATAGCATTAAATTTTAGAATAAGTTTAGATTCCTTCGAATTGGTCACCTTTGGCACGAATTATGGCCTTCAAACGGCCAATGAAAACGTCACATGCTGCCCGAATGTTGCCCTGCGGTATTTTGGCCAGTTCCCGACGAAGCGCTTGCTTGAGTTGATCGACACTTTGGTATTTTTTAGTGCCAACCTTGTTTTCCAAAATACTCCAGACACAGTAGTTCAACGGATTGGTATCCCGAGATTTTGGTGGCCATTATGCGCTGGAAATGAAGCGAGGAACCTTATTTTGTAACCATTCTTGGGTGGCGAGTGCTGAGTGCGATGGTGATGAGTCCTGTTGAAATTTCCAAGGTCAGCGTGTCCAAGGCTTTAATACACCCTCCAGAATATTTTCGCGATAATATTCAGAATTTTTATTCTGATGCCATGGTCGATTAATACGTGCGGAGAGCGACCATCGGCTGTTATGGCGGCCCACACCATCACCATGGCCGGCGCTTGAGTTCTGGTGCCCAACCGAATGTGCGCATTTTCAGCTGACATATAAACACGATAATTTTGTTTGTTTACAAACTGCTGGACAACGAATATTTTCTCATCGGCGAAAACCAAATTCGACAGATTTATTCACATTTAAATGCTGGAGTGCTCTAACGACAGTCATTTGTGGTTTTCCAGCCAAATATAAAGAAATCACACTATCACGCTGGAATTCCATCACGATTAACTTTTTTTCTGGAAAATTCTTACCAAAATGCTTTTGTACGTTTGTAAACAATATAATGAGGTGTCACTAAACCTGTCGGACGACTGGCTTGGAAATTAATGCAGTCTGAAGTTGGCTGTTGATCCTTTATGGTAGAGACTTAGAAGGATTGGACCAGTATTCTCAATTTCGTACCTGACCTAAGTCTGAGCTAAACGTGCTAAATTTGGACTATATCGACGACTTCCTTCACTTTAGTGATATTTTTTTTAAAAAAATGTTGAAATGTGCGAGAAGTGCAAACTTAAAGAAAAAATTATTACAATTTATATGCGAATAATTACCCAAAGATTTAACCTTGTGTGCGAGAGGTGCGAGAAGGAGTGGACCAATAAATTCCATATTCATCTCAGATCTATGGTTGAGAGAAACATTTACAAAAAATCAAAATCGCTGACTTTTTTTCGCAGATTATGAGAGTTATAAATTTGGAAATTGTTACCATTTCTGGGAAAGGTACCACATGGTTTGGACCAGATCGTGTGTTAGTGGAAATATTGGAATGTATGAAGCTTACAATGAATCGGATACGTATTTCACATTTTATGACAGTTGGGTTATTTCAAATGTTGACCCGTTGTGGGAGAGGTACCAGAAGGAGTGAACCGATGTATTGCTTCTTCACACCACAATATTTTTAAGTTTTTATTTAAGGGATGTGAGAAATTTTAAGAGAATCAAAATTGTGATTCTTTGTGGGCGGAGGTGCCAGAAGTATTGGCCCGATATCTATCATATTCACACCTGATTTTGTTTTGATAGAAATATTGAGATGTGCTGAGTTTTGAAGTGTTTTGTGTGTTATACCCTCCACCATAGTATGGAGGGTATATTAAGTTTGTCATTCCGTTTGTAACACCTCGAAATATACATTTTAGAACCCACAAAGTACATATATTCTTGATCAGCATACAATTTATGTCGATTTAGCGATGTCCGTCCGTCTGTGAAAATCACTCTTGCTTCCGAACGAATTGAAGTAGATTGATACAATTTTACTCAAATGTATATAATGTCTGCAGGACTTTTGGTATTGAAAATGGGCCAAGTAGGTCCACGTATTGGTATAGCCCTCATATAACAGTACCTCCCGATATTCGGTATTTTGATGATTTTAGCGACATAGTTCATTGGAATTGTTTCAAATTTGGTATTTGAAGTTCGAAAAGGATACTACAGCCTAAGATAGATAATTGTCTGTGCAGGTCCACGTCTTCGTATAGCCCCCATATAACGGTACCTTCCGGCATGTGGTATTTTGATGATTTTAACTATTTTATTCACCGATTTTTTTAAGTTTCGCATTTGAATATTGTAATGGCTCATGACAAAAGTAACATATGTAGGTCCATGTCATCGTTTATACCCTAATATAATAGCTATATTCGGTATTTTAAAATTTAAACAGAATTTTTAACGGATTTTATTGTTTTTGAGAATTGCCAAATTAGTTTCTAATGGTGGAGGGCAAGACCGCACTTACAGCTTTTTTACTAGTATTAATTAAAATATTAAACTGTATGAGATTCGAAGACAATCGAAATTTTATTTTACATTTTATAAAAGTTATAATTATTCCAAATTTTGACCCTTTGTGGGATTGTGGACTTATACTGTCCATTTTTGCAACTGACCTATCTCGGAAAAAATTGTGTTTGCAAAGTTTGCACAAAATCGAATGATCCTTTCTCTGAAGTAAATTATTTTCCTTGAATATTTTCACCTTCATGGGGGAGGTAACAGAAGAAGTGGACCGATGGTGCCCAACTCCGAACTCGTTCGAAGTGTGACAATATTATTACGATGTACCAAGTCTGGACCAAATCGGATATTCCCTTCGAGACTTATCATGCGCACCAGCCAGACAGACGGACGGAGACACCTAGATCGACTCCAAATGTCAAACTTTTTAAAGATTTTATTAATTCCAATATTTAGAACAAATCAAAACCTCCATTTAAATATTAGCGACTTCAAATGTCTTGCAACGGAATTCTCAAGAGTGGGATCCGGAATTCTTAAATTGGATTACGAACATTCATGTACCTATGAAGCGATATACCGCCTTCGTAGCCATAAATAAACTTTCCCCAAAAGTCTTGTTTGCAACAATATTTTGCTCAATTGCGATGCCCCCTAAAAACCAATCATTTATGGAATTTCAACAATTTTAAAACAGTAGCCTATCGATCCCAATACATTTATGGAGTAATTTCATTGATGAAGTTGTTTAGTTTTCCAAACAATCGTGCCTAGAAAAATTTTTCATTCATCAACTGGAATATTAGCTAATTCCATTTCCCATCTCTCCCTCTCTCTCTCTCTCTCTCTCTCTCTCTCTCTCTCTCTCTCTCTCTCTCTCCCCATTTTATCGTTACATCCATAAGTGATCATTTTTGTTTTTTTTTTTTGGCCCAGACAAGTAGAACTTGCGATTCATTCAACTCCATTGGTGGTGCTGAAACTAGCTGACCTCAAAAATGTCAGCCATTTCTGGTGATGTGGCTTTAGACGTTTTTTTTCTCCTAGATTTTCATAGGCATGTTCGCTGCTTGTTCTTCACAGTGTAATTCTTTTTAACCAAATATGGTCAAGATTGAAATATGGAATAACATCTAGTTGTCTGGTTGCATATGTGGAAACAATTCAAGTCGATTTGTTTTTCATTCATTTATTTATTATTTGATTTTTTTCTTGAATTTAACTGTCATTACTTTTCACGATTTAACTTAATTGATTATTAATGTTTCTTGATTTTTTTTATTTGTGGGTTGTTTCTTATCTGATTTATTAACGGTTTCAATTGCTGATAGACATGCATAGTAATTTTAATAAAGGGTGTAGGTTTATAGTGTGTATTAGAGGTTGCTAACTTATTACATATAACGGGGAAATTGCTTACAAATGCTTATAATTGGAAATTGAATGAACTTCTTTAAATGGAACTTGAAGGTCGTTTGGATTCCAACATGATTTGCCCTACAAGAGGCATTAATGCATATAATTAGTAAAATTTTGCGTTAGCGAATTTTCATTTAATCGAAATATATTCATGTAATCTACTTCATCCAATTGGCATTCAATTTTGAATCCGATCAATATTTTTAAATAAATGCAATATAAATATGTGGCACTTATAGAAATATGTTAATTCTATGAATTCACATATGCATACTAAACCAGTAAGGAAAGGTCAAAAGTCGGGCAGGCCCGACTAAATGATACCCTACCCCGCTATGGCTATTTTTTAAAGTATATTGGGAATTGATATGAAGTCGAACATAATACCTATGAACCAAATAACATTGTCGTATAGAGCATGATATGACTTCGACAAGGATTATATTAAAGAAGTTAAAAAGCAGTAAGTTTGGCCGGGCTGAACTTTGAATACCCTCCACCATTTGGAACGAATTTGGAAATTTTCAAAAAATAAAATCCTTAAAAAATTCTGTTAAAATTTTAAAACCAGTAAAGAAAGTAGAGCTCCACATAACAATTAAAAGATTTTATGGGAGAATTCAATCATACACGCTATGATTATAATTATAATTTAAGGTTCAAAGAACTAAATATGCCGAAGCATTTGTATCTTTTAAATTCGGACTTGTATTGCCCATTTGGTGCACAATTAATTTGAAATCGGATAAAAATATATATTTGGGAGCTATATCCAAATCGGAACCGATCTCGATAAAATGTGGCAAAGATATTTCTGAACTGTATTTGATATATTTCCCTGAATATCGTTGTTACGGAGTGTATATTACGGCTGTGGGTAACAAATATGACAAATCGAATGAACAGTATATATGGGAGCTATAGCTTCTAGACACAATTCGGTCGTAAGTGCCAAATTCCATCCCATTTGGACAAATATTAGACGTTTGGTGCACAATAAAAGGTAAATCGGACGAAGTTATATATGGGAGCTATATCCAAATCTGAACCGATCTCGATAAAATTTAGCAAATGTATTTCTGAGCTGTATTTGATATATTTCCCCAAAAATTGTTGTTACAGAGTGCATATTACGGCGGCGGTGGACAAAAATAACAAATCGGATGAACAATATATATGGGAGCTATAGGTATATCTGAACCGATTTCGATCAAATTTGGCATACATATTTTCAGGCCTAATTTGGGTGTATATGCAAAATGCCATACAATTCGGGCTGATATTACACGTTTGGTGCACAATAAAAGAAAATGGGACGAAGATATATATGGAAGCCATATCTAAATTTTGACCGATTATCTCCAATTTCAATAGGGTTCGTCCTTGGGTCAAACAAAAGATCTTTGCAAATGCGACCTATACTTTGTTTACAAAAATACATGGACAGACGGACGGACGGACGGACATGCATAAATCGACTCAGAATGTGATTCTATGCAGATCATCAAACGGTACTATGGGTCTATCTCGTTTCCTTCTGCCTGTTACAAATAAATGCACAAAGACATAATACCCTGACCACCTTGTGGTGTAGGGTATAAAAAGTATCAGTCAGTTTTGCCGACAGATGTATACCCTCAGCCAATGTTCGATTATTTAAATATATTTGGACTTGTTTTATAATTGTTCAAATTGTTGCCCCTTCATGGAGAAGGTTCCGAAGGAATGGGCCAATATTGTTCATTTCGTATCGGTCCTAAGTAAATATAATACAAATATTACTTCCTTCACTTTATGTGAAATATGTGATAATTTTTACAAAATTTTAAAATGTGCGTGCGGTACCAGATATAGTCGACGGAAGTGTAATATTGTTATGGGCAAAATTACAAAACCAAAAATTTATATCCAATTTTAGGCGAAATCATATATTCCATATTCACTCCAAGCTTTTTGGTTGAGAGAAATATTTAGTTGTAAATAATCACTGACTCGTTTCGCAATGTTGATAGATAAAAGTATTGAAAATTGTGACCCTTTGTGGGTGATGTATCAGAAGGGGTTCGCAGCTATATATCATACTCCCAAGAGATCTTTTGCTAGAAAATATGTTTCTATGTGTGAAATTTGAAGATAGTTGGAAACTTATTTCGCTTGCTTTGGGCGTTTTGTTTTTCAAATCTTAAGCCTTATGTGGGAGAGGTACCAGAAAAAATAGTCCGATCTCTACCATATTTATAACAGATGGAAATATTGAGACATTCCAAGTCTGGATGTTAATTTCGCGTTTAATGAGCTTGGTGGATATTCAAAATTTTGATAATTTGTGGGGGATATACCAGATGGATTGGACCGATATTTCCCATATTGACAGCAGATCTTGTGTTAGTAAAAATAATACGATGTGTGAAATATGAAGATAACCGGATGCTTATTCCGGATTTTATAACCGTTTTGGCTATTCAAAACTTTGACCCTTTGTGGGGAAGGTACCTTTGTGGGTTAGGCTACCATCTTTATAACAGATCTTATGTCGATAGAAATAGTGAGATGTCCCAAGTCTGAATCGAATCGGATGTTAATTTCGCGTTTTATGAGCTTCATGGATATTCAAAATTTAAACCCTTTGTGGGAGAGGTACCAGAAGCAGTGAACCGATATATTCCATCTTCAAACCAGACCTTGGGTTAATACAAATATTGTGAAAGATAATCGGACTCTTAAATCACATTTTATAAGAGTTATAATTATTAAAAATGTTGACCCTTTGTTGGGGAGGTACTTGATGGAGTGCACCCATTTTATCTATTTCCGCACCTGTCCTAGCACTGATGTAAATATGAGGATTTGCAAAGATGCAGCAAAATTGGATGATCCTTTCTCTTTCTAGGAAGCAAGATATTTTATTGGAAAGTGGATGGGATCGAAATATGGACTGTTTCGATTTTCTGGAAAACTACCTAAATAGGAAAGCTGAATGACCGTCTAGGCAGTCTATCTATATAGACAAGAAGCTCCCTGCATATATCTATATAGACGAGAAAGATGAGCTCCAGAGAGTACACGTATGTGGATGAGAAATAAAAAGGGGTGGTAATCATATCCATAGAGAAGAGCGAAGAGTGCCGTGAGAAGGGGTCGGGAGTCCTTATATTTATTAAAGAGAAACATACGTGGTTTTGGAATCATAGACATTTTTATGGATATTTTTTCTAATCGTGATGTTTTAAGAAAAATTTTTTTTTTCAAATTTTTATTTAGTATTTTTTTAAAGGTATTTATATTCTTGATCAGGTTAAAATTCTAAGACGATTTAGCCCTGTCCGACTATTGTAATCAAGCTAGAGTCAAAACAAATAAATATAGGAAGCTAAAATTTTTGACAGATCAGAATTTTGTCTGGAGGCATGTCAAGTTCGAAGATGGGCTATATCGATCTACAATATCGTCTAGTCTCCATATAACGGCCCTGATATTTGGTATTTTAATGATTGTGCCAAAATTGTTCAATGAAATTTGTCTGAAATCCACAAAAGGAGTTCCTTCTGAGTACTTTACACGCTGGAAGAGTATTGCCTATATAGGTCCACGATATCGTATATCCCCCATATAACGGTACCTCCCTATTTTCGGTATTTTGACGAATTTAGCATCACCGAAATTGTTTAAAATAGGTTCTACAGCCTGTGACAGAAAATTGTCTATGCAGGTCCAGTTCTTCGTATAGCCCCCCTATATAACAGGTCCTCCCTATAATCGACATTTTGATGATTTTAGCTTAATTATTCACCGATTTTGTTCATGTTTCGTGTATTTTAATCATATGTACTTCAAATTATTCCGACTGTAATTGGAAATATTCCATTATTTGTAATTCAAATTATTCCGATTGTAGTTCAAATTATTCCAATTGTAATTCGAATTATTCCAATTTCAATTATTTCAATAGAAATTCGAGAATTCCAATTGTAATTCGAACGTTTCCAATTGTAATTTGAATTTTTCTAATTGTAATGCGAATTATTCCATATGCAATTCAAATTATTCCAATTGTCATTCGAATTATTCCATTTGTAATTAGAATTATTTTATTAGTAATTCAATTATTCCATTTGTAATTTGAATTATTTCATTTGTAGTTCAAATTATTCCAATTGTAATTCATATTATTCCATTTGTAATTGTAAATACAAATGGAATCAATCGAATTACAAATGGAATTCTTGAAATACAACCGAAATAATTCGAAGTACAAATCGAATTCTCGAATTACAACTGAAAAAGGTGTAGCGAGGATGTGCAGTGAAAAACGAGAAATATTGGTTAAAGTCTTTGTAAACTCCCCCATATAAAGGCACCTCTTGGTTGTCGAAATTTTAAACCTCAGCCTCATTTTCAAACAGCAAGGGCTCTAATTTTATATTTTGCGTTCTCTAAAAGGATTTAGATTTATGTTTAACCAAATAAGCTACAATTTGAAAATTCTGGCTATCAAGGGATGTAAACTGTCCATAAAATTTCCAATATAGATCTACAAGATGGTGCAGGTCCCATATAACGGTGGATTCTCAATCTGCCGATTGCGGTCACTATGTTTAACATAATTGATTTAAACTGACATATCTACTACACAAAACTACAATTGTCGATTCCTTTTTAGTTTTCGCAAATTGAGAATTTTAGATACCAAATTGGCGGCATTTCTGAGTTGAAGGTTATATTTATATATATTAGAAAATTGAATTGATTGATGTGTTTTCACCTAAAATTTGTCATTTTGGATTATCAGTGGATGTATGCCTCTGCAAAAAAATTAATATGGGTCTCAGGTGTACTGATTGAATTTATTTATTTTTTTGTCTACCTCCTTGCAAAAAGTGAAAGGGTTTTTAAGAATCTTAATATTTATATACGCAACGCCCAATAGCTTTGCGCCAAATGCTGTCTCTGAAATCCGAAAACATAATTACAATCCTTAGGTTGGAGTCCGCTGATGTAAGTAAAAAGGAAAAGATCATTGCTGTATCAGATAGATGGCTTTATGTTAGCACCTCATGGACGAGTGCCAAAAAAGGGAATAAAATATTATAATTTATGTTTATATAGATTTTACAATCAACGCCATCTATAGCAGGGCCAGGCAAATGCAGCCTCGCGTGGCTTCAATTAGCCATAACTCTCTCCCCACTCACAATCAGACCCATTGAAGAACAATCCACAATCAGAGAGTGGCAAAATTAGGAGAACATAAATATGCGACTTTCTGACCGGTCCTGCTCTGTAGATCATTCAAACCCATATTTTACGTTAGCGGCCTACTGACAAACTTATCTGATCAAATCGCTAATCAAATACTTCCTTTTCATCCGTTAACTATAAAAAAAGCTACCGCATTTCCGTCCATTATCTAGAATTAATAACTATTTGTGTCAAATGATTTGAGCCAAGAATATTAATTAGCAATTTTTATTATTTATAAATTGTGGTTTCTATTTTTTTTTTTTTTTCATCGAATTTATTATGATCCACACACTCACAGATTGCACATGACACACACTGGAACGTATGACTAACTTTGAGTTTGAATTGTTAAAACGCGACAAGATTCAAAGCCTATGTTTAGGCTTAGATAAAAAAAATGACTCACTACCAATGGACTGTTATGAAGTTGTCAGCGAGGGAAGTGTTTGACGTTTTGTTTTGCATGAACATTTTAGCCTATCACAAGATATTCCAACACAGTTTGAAGTTTTTTTTTTTTTAAATTAGTAAAAAAATTGAAAATTAATTATTATTCAATTAAAAAATGAATGAGATTAATCCAAGATAGTTGATCGATAAAATTGATATTCAAAATTTTCCTTAGTCTGGAATAAAAGGAAAAAAAGTTGACCACATATGTAATCTTTAAGAAGAAGTAGATCAATTCGTCCATATTTTCGAATAAGACTTCACAAGTTTAGATGTTGCTACTTTTTTTGAGAATTAGATGGTAATGATCAACGGACGAGCGGATTTATCCAAAAGTTTTGAGTTAAAAATAATATATATATTGCGGTATTAAAATTTCAATTATAATACCTTTTACCATAGTATGGAGGCTATATTTAGTTTGTCATGCCGTTTGTATTCATGCCCAGCCAAAAATTCTATGTCGATCTACCCATCTGTCTGTCCGTCTGTTGAAATCACTCTAGCTTCCGAACGAAGTGAAGTGAGTTGATAAATTTTTATATTTTAGGTCCATGGAATATTTGGTATTGAAAATCGGTCATATGAGTCCACGTCTTGCTAAAGACCCCAATATAAATGTATCGCCAGATTTAAATGTTTTGCGTGTTTTAGTCTCAGTTTTCAATCGAAAATTGGCAGTTTATGTTCTAAGTAAACATCCATGCAAAGAACTGTCCTTATAGGTCCAGGTTAAGATATTCGGAGGTTTGGACGATTTTTGCCACAATCTAAGAAGGGGCATTTGTAGGGTATTAAAAATTCGCCTACAGTACATAGCTGTTTTTTTTAATTCATTATATTATACCCTTATATCTGCAGGACTTTTGGTATTGAGAATGGGTCATGTATGTCCACGTTTTGGTATAGCCCCCATATAGTGTTATGTCCCTATTTTCGGTATTTATTCAGCGGAAATGTTTTAAATTTGGTATTTGAAGTTCGTAATGGATGTTACTGTCCAAGACAGAAATTTGTCCGTGCAGATCCACATCGTCGTATAGACCCTAATATAACGGCTACATTCGGTATTTTCAAGATTTCAATAGAATTTTAACGGATTTAAGAGAAGGAATGACCAACGTTGACTACCTTCCAACTCGATATAAATTTGATTAAAATATCAATCTCTTAAAACGGATTTCCATGTTCTGTCCATAAAAGTCCGTAAAAGGTCTATACACGATCCGTACTAAGTCCTCCATAACTTTAAAATCTTTAAGACACCTCCATAAGATCTTCGATCCTTCGCAAATCAATAGAGGGATTCTATCCAAAAAGACCTGCTGAGGGTATATTTCCAAAGAATACATTTATCCGAAGGAGACTTAAAATGGTATTTATCCAGAAGACAATTTTTCTCTGTTTCACTCACGAGTAAAAGTTATTAGAGAGCTGGAATAGTCGAAGAGTAGGAGAGTAGCACAAAGTTTACACTCCATTCTTTGTTTTGGATGGGAGCAATCGGGAATTACATCCGTTTAAAATATCTCTAAATAGGGTATGAGTTTACTCTAACAGAGAAAGCGAGTGGAAACAAGTAAAAAATCAGTAAGTTCGGCCGGACCAAACTTTAAAAACCATCTACCATTCGGAACGAATTTGGAAATTTTCAATAAATTCAATAAAATAAAGATAAAATCCGTTAAAAATTCTTTTAAAATTTTAAAAATGACGAACATAAACAATATAACGTACAGGAAGATGCAGACCTGCATGGGCAACGTTTGTCATAAGCCATTAAAATATTCAAAAACGAAACTTGAAAAAAGAATCCGGTAAATAATGTAATTAAAATCATCAAAATACCGAATATATATGGAGGTACCGTTATATCGGGGCTATACGAAGACCTATGGACCTGCATAGACAATTTTCAGTCACAGTCTGTAGTACCTATTAGGAAATTTAAACAATTTCGGTAAATATTGTACCTAAAATCGTTAAAATACTGAATATTGGGAGGTATTGATATACGAGGCCTATACGAATACCTGGACCTGCATAGTTAATTTTCTGTCATAGACTGTAGTTCCCATTACGAACTCTCAATTTGAAATTTGACCTGGACCAGCGTAGACAATTGAATGAATGAATTCTAAATACGAAATTTGAAACAACTTCCGAGAACAACGTCGAAAAAATCATCAAAATACTGAATATTGGGAGGTACTGATATATGCGGCCTATACGAAGACCCGGACCTGGATAGACAATTTTCTTTCATAGACTGTAGTTCTCATTAAGAAATCTAAATTCGAAATTTTAAACAAATTCGTTGAAAATTTTCCCTAAAATCGTCAAAATACCGAATATCGGGGGGTACCGTTGTATGTGAACTATACGATATCGTGGACCTATATAGACATTTCTCTTCCTGAGGGTAGTGCTTAGAAAGAACTTCTAATTTGGATTTTGAGGCAATTCCATTCAAAAATGTAGTTGAAATCATGAAAATACCGAATATCGGGCGGCACAGTTATATGGGGGCTATACGATATCGTGTACCTATGTAGACAATACTCTTCCAAGGAGTAAAGTACTCAGAAGGAACCGTTTTGTGGATTTTCAGACAATATAATTGAAAATTTTGGCTACAAACATCAAAATACCGAATATTGGGGAGACCGTTATATGGGGGCTATACCACATCGTGGACCGATATAGCCCACCTTCGTACTTAACCTGCCTGCAGGCAAAAGACTGATCTGTGTAAAATTTTAGCTTCCTATCTTTATTCGTTTTGACTCTAGCGTGATTACAACAGAGGGACAGAAGGACGGACGGGGTTAAGTCGTCTTAGAATTTTTCGCTGATTAAGAATGTATATACTTTGTGGAGTCTGAAATTATTATTTCGATGAGTTACAAACGGAATGGCAAACTTAATATACCCTCCATACCACTAAAGGGGGAGGGTATAAAAATGTTTCTGTTTGGTGATTTGTGTCTTCGCGAT
Organism: Musca domestica; assembly: GCF_030504385.1. Lineage (NCBI taxonomy): Eukaryota > Metazoa > Arthropoda > Insecta > Diptera > Muscidae > Musca > Musca domestica. The sequence continues at coordinate 4,633,267 of NW_026712370.1, read as the reverse complement.
CGCTGTGGGATCAGCGTACATCCCAGAGTACTACACAAGAGTAGAATGTGCTCGACTTCAGGCTTTATTCATTCCTGCTACTCCCAGGAGTTGTCTCGGTCATATTTCGGTTGCAAAGGGTTTACCAGAAACACATGAGAGGTCTTTTCTGTCTATCAAAGGCATTTATATGATGATCTGTCCCTACCAGAGGTCTTTCGTTTATTTAAGTCCTGAAAAGTTCTGACAAACATTTTATATTCATATAAAACTTGTCTACCGGAAAAGGGCCTTTATCACAAGGGTTTTTATAGATGACTTTACAAAGGTCTTCTGCGTATAGAAAATTTGTTAAAGGCCTTTTATTTATGTGTTCCTAGAAGAAAGTCTCCTAGATATAGATGACCTGTAACATGTTATTCCTACTGTAACATCTTTTTATACCCTCCACCATAGTATGGAGGGTATATTAGGTTTGGACCCCACAAAGTATATATATTCTTGATCAGCATAAAATTCTATGTCGATTTAGAGGGGTCCGTCTGTCCGTCTATCCATCTGCGGAAATCACTCTAGCTTCCGAACTAAATGAAGTAGGTTGATAAAATTTTACACAGATGTGTATTATGTCTGCACGACAGTATTTGGTATTGAAAATGGGTGATGTAGGTCCACGTTTTGGTATAGCCCCCATATAATGGTACCTCCCTTGTTTCGGTATTTTGGTGATTTAAGCGGCATTATTCAACGGAATTGTTTCAAATTGTGTGTTTGCAGTTCGCAATGGATACTGCAGCATATGACAGAAAATTTTCTGTCCCCATATCGGAATTTTGATGATTTTATTTAGCTACATTATTCACCGAATTTTTTTATTCAAGTTTCGCATTTGTATATTGTAATGGTTTATGACAAAAGTTGCCTATGCAAGTCTACGTCGTCGTATGTAATGGCTACATTCGGTATTTTTAAGATTTCAACAGAATTTTTTACGGATTTTATTTTTTTTTTAAATTTGGCAAAATCGTTCCAAATGTGGAGGGTATTCAAATATCGGCCCGGCCGAACTAACTGCTTTTTTACTTGTTAATATATTGTTGTTTTGAAGGTTTTGGATAAGTTATTATTTCATTTGAATTTCTATTCTAAATTCTTCGAATATCGTATTATCTGTTTCCTTTATTTACTCACTAATTTTCTCCCATTAACTTGCTGACAAGATAAATCGTTACCATCCCCATATCCAATAAAAGCCTAATTCTTATGGCTAATAAACATTACTTTTAATAATTTTGGGTGTTTTCAAATTTGAAAAACCCATCAATTTGGGGCCGATGAAAACCTGTTACCACTACCCAGTCTCTCTTCCAATATAACCATAACATTGTTGCTGCATCTCTTTCACCACACACACACACTATTTATACAAAGAATATTATTTGTATGTATTATTTTTTGACTACAACAACAACAACAACAGAAATGCACAAAAGAATGCTAATTATTTTGTTACAAAAGAATGTCATGTGTGAAAGAAAAAAGAAAACGATAAACTCTCTCGATTAAATGTTGTTGGCTTTCGAGAGATTTGGTCAACAAAATCAGTTGTTGTTGATGGTTGAGAGATGGAATGTTACTCCCATAATTTATTCAATAAATAGTAGTAAATAATGTAAAATATTTCTCTTAAAAAAATTTTTTAAGAGAAGTGTGAGTCATTGCATTTCCTCTTGATAGGCAAGCTAACACTGAAGTGCATATTTTCGATAACAGTATTTTTAGTCATCGAAATTCTTGAAAAATACTATTGATCACTAGCTATGAAGCAAGAAAAGATAAGCTATCAAAATCATAGAAGGTTGGGATATTGTGTTTTTTTATGTGTAAATCTTGAATGTCAATATCTTATCATTTGCTAAAGGCTGCATGAATGCACCGTATTGAAGCAATTCAAACCCCGTTGTCGGAAATGCCTTTCCCAAGAAAACTGAATTTTTTATCTAAGTGTTTGTTTTCTCTTTCGAGACGAGCTTAATGATCTGAAATTTGCAGTGAAAAGGAAAGCCAGACACTATCACACACTCACCACTATGCGACGCGTTTTGCCGTTGGTTAAGCGGCTCATCAGGCATATTTGATGTGGATGATGGCTTACAAGGGCCGTTCTCTGGAAAGTAGTATATATTTCGAATTATACACTAGAAACTCTCCAGGTTCGACTCAAGTTCTATTGGCAGATCTTTTTTCACAGCAACGTTTTGTTTTTTTTTACATTGCTTCCAATGCATACACTTGTTTTAGTGCTGCTTTAGGAAGACGGGTTAATGGCTCTGAACGTAGAGACGGCAACTTCTAGTTGGCTGCACACAGAGGTCCGCGGTTCAAATCCCACATCCAGGCTCGGCTGAATTTTTGAGTTTTGCCTTGTTAAGGCGAAGATCATATGTTTTATGATTTAAGTGTTTGTTTTCTCTTTCGAGACGAGCTTAATGATCTGAAATTTGCAGTGAATTTTTTATCGATTTTTCTTCGACCTCTTTTCGTGTTGATTCGGGAAAGTGTCGTAAAACTTTGTCCTGGAAAAAATAACTTAAGCTTCACTTAATTTGGAAAAAATATTTTTCATAAAATTTCGCTACAAAGTCACCCAAGAAAAGAAATATCTCTTACCCTTAAATTTCTAGAAAATATTCCCTTCAATTTTGCCAACAAAAATGCAAATATTTTACAATAGTTTTCAAAGATTTTTCATTGATCTTTTTTCGAGTTGATGCACGAAAGTAACATAAAACCTCATTTTAGACACAAAGCGTAAGCAAATAAAATATTCTACACCAAATTTCGCTATAAGTCTCTGAATAAACTATATATCTAGGTATATTCGCTTTAAAGAAAATTGCATTCAAAATTAATATAGGAAAATTGTTTGTATACCCTCCAACATACATAGTACGGAGGGTATATTATGTTCGTCAATTCGTATGTAACTCATCGAAATAATAATTTTAAACCCCACAAAGTATATACAGGGTGAGATAAAAGAAAACTGCAACCAACTTCAGACTGCTGTCATATCTAAGCCACTCGTCCGACATCTGTTAAAATTATTCCAGTGACAGCTCATTATATTGTTTAAAAGCGTAAAGAAGCATTCTGGTGTGAATTTTCCAGAAAAAAAGTTATTCGTGATGGAATTCGAGCGTGACACTGTGATTTCTTTATATTTGGCTGGAAAACCACAAGTGGCTATCGTTAGAGTACTCTAGCATTTAAATGTGAATAAATCTTTCGTACCATCGCTCGTTACCGTGATACTGGTAGCGTAGCCCGACATCAAGGAAGTGGACGGAAGAAAACAGCAACATCAGCAGAATTGGTTCGAAAAGTAAAGAAGCGAATTGATCCAAACCCGCGTCGCTGTGGCCGAAAAATGGCACGTGATCTGAACACATCGCGTGTTTAATTGCCAAAGAGGTCAGCTGAAAATGTGCACCTTCGGTTGGCCACCAGAACTCAAGTGCTGCTGGTCGCTTTCCGCTCGTATTAATCGACTGTGGCATCAGAATAAATGCCGAAAGCCTTGGGCACGCAGGCAAAAGGTGTTGCTATATGACATAGAATAACCTAAAGGGTTAACTGCTCATATAAACCAGAACATAGATTTGCTCGTTTTAGGAGTAGATTTGCTCGTCTTGGGAGTGAAATATGCTCGCGCGACGGATTGCTCAAATTTTGCTTCCACTCAAAAAACGAGTTAGGCCAGCTCGCCGTTATTCGAGCGAAACCGGAATAAAACATTTCCCTTGTTTAGTTATTTTCTGCCCGCCAGGAGAGCTCCCGCTCGACTTCGTCTGATTTAAACCCACATCGAACGAGTTTCAATCTTTACTCGAATTCAAGTGAGTTTCTCGAAGACCTGTTTAAAAGGTCACGGTGTAAGAAATAATAAGGGAAAAATCAACTAAGTTTGGCCGGGCCGAACTTTCAATGCCCTCTACCATTTGGAAGAAAAAATTCAACAAAATACGAAAACTATCATTAAATGATGACCGAAGTCGTGGGCCTGCATAAATTATTTGTTGTCATAGGCTGTAGTACCCATTAAGATCTTCAAATACGAAGTTTGAAACAATTCCGGCGAATAATGTCGTTAAAACCCTCAAAATACCGAATAAAAGGAGGTACGGTTATACGAAGACGTGGAACTGCACATAACATTACAGACATATGAACATCGCTAAATCGTCTGAGAATTTTACGCTGATCCAGAAATATATGTACTTTGTAGGATCTGTTATGAATTTTTGAGGAGTTACAAATAATATACCCTCAATAGAATGGTGAAGGGTATAATAACGGTGCAGGGTCAATGTGGGGCTTTCATTTTGTTATAATTTTGTTATAATTTTTATTATGTCTTTATTTATCATTTTTTATGGTCAATTTATTGCTTAATTGCCTTCAAGTCTACTCACTCTCCCGTTATTTACCCTTGTTAAGCTTGAGTAAATGTCGGTTGGTTTTGCTAGATAAATTTACATTTATCTTCACCGACACTTTATATCTTCTCTCAAGGCCAAACCTACAAAATATATCCTCCAAACAGTTATTTTTCTAAATAATTTTTTGATTCGAGCGGTTACAAAAAGTCATTTTGAAATATTTTCTTTGATTACTTAATACCTACCACTAGACAACTTGACACCATCATGTCCTCCTGACATCATAGAATGGATTTCAAGGTATTTACGCCTAATACCAACACATTAACACTCATACGCGGCGCTGATGATGATGATGATGACGATGGTGAATCAATGCAAATATTTGTACGAACATATAGTCAACACAATCAAAAAGACCAAAAACACGCAATCTAAATTCTTATCAAAAAATTAAATCATTCATTTAAAAAAAAAGAAACACCATAAAACGAAAGCAAATTCCACGAAGAAAAAAGAAAACAAAAAGAAATTGTCATTTATAATAAAATATTTACTTTGCAGTGTGAAATAGTTATTAAGAGAGTTGAAATCAGAAGAGGAATAAATTTTGTTTGAAATTTTAATTAAGAACTTAAGAGTACCTCACAAAGTAAACAGAGAGGTAACCGCAAGAACAAATCATTTCATTTATTTTCAAAGAATAAACCCCAACAAGCAAAGACAATACACTGCAGTGAGGGAGAGAGTGAAATCCAACGGCATTAAAGAGAAGCAGAGAACCCCATTGACATTGCATAGAACAAGAGTAAACAACACAAAAGGGGAGCCCTTATCAACATTCATTTGTGGCAGAGCAGCAAAACACCATACCTGTTTGTTTGAGAGTGTGCGATCATTGTATTTTACTTAAGAGAGGCAGAGAGCGAGAGTACCACATTAAAGAGCCATAATGTATGGTTCACGTAATTTACGCAACAATGCCTCTCTGCAGAGTGGCCCCAATAGTGGCAGCGTTAATCAAAGTCCCCACAACAGCAATGACAACAAAGCCGGTCGTTATGGTATTGGTGGTGACAATAGCAATAACAATAACAACAACAACAACACTGTAATGACAACGGCTCTAACAACAATGAATAACAGTGGTGGAATTCATTTACCCAATGCAAATACAACACAGCCTTTTACTGGCGGCGGCGGTGGTGGTTTTGCTTTTATGGGAGCAGCAGCAGGGCAGCAGCAACAACAACAAAAGCTAACGCCGTCACAACGTACCAACATTAATCGCAACTGTGGTAGTAGTGGTGGAGCTATAACCACGACGTCCACACCAATAGCAGCAGCAGCGACAACGGCAGCGGCGACATCAGCAAAGCCAGTAAATTCTCCGTTTGTTGGACAAACGCATTCAGTTGAAGGTGGATCGCGTGCGCAAACGGTTGATATTAATAGTCCGATACAAAGAAGTCAGAAAAATAAACACCAGCAACAACAGCAAACGTCACCCGAATTTGCAACGGCAATCAATCAATTGAAAGAGCAATTTTGCCAAATAAATTTAAAGCAAACGCCGCAATCGAACGGTGTCGTCTCCTCTGCCGCTCCGTTGTCGTACGTCGCGCCAACAAATAGTCATCACACGAATCTTTTGCATAATAATTGTGCTGCAACTTCGAACCCCGTAACAACAAATTCGGCAATTGTTGCTGGTCAACAACAACAACTACAACAAGAACAACGAAATTTTTACAATAATTTGCCGCAAACGAATTTTACGAAAAGTGATTTGCCAACAACAAATAGTGAATTGAAATCTGTACAACAACAACCAACAAATTGTCACAACAAAAATAATACGAATAGTAGTGGTGTAGTGAAAACAACAACTTTGAATTTACCCGTGACATCATACGCTGCCACACAACAACAACAGCAACTCCATCCACAAGAGTATCCTGTTGAACAAATTTATTACACCAACAACAACAACAACACCAGTGACAACACTGATACCTACACATACACATATAATCCACAGGTGGGTGTTCTTTTTCGTTTCGCTTTTTTTGTTTGCTTTGTGTTCTTTTGGCTTCGCATTGCATTGCATTTGACAGCCGCGTGAAGTGCTGCAAGAAACGCCAGAATAACATTCCAGCGGTGTTGACATTTCTCTTGGAATTTTCAATTTTGTTTATATTTCAATTCAATGTTTATGGGTAGGATAGGGTGGGTCAAATGGAGAATGCTATTTTGGAGTGTTCGATTAAAAACTTTGAAATGGGGTTTTAAAATTTTGAAATGAATTTAAACAAATCAAAAATATGAAAAATTCATTTGAAATGCTATTTTTCCTACGCATCCACTTTCGTATCGTCACAGAGAAGCAGGCATTTAATGGCTAAGCAAATGGTTTTAAAATTGAACCAAAATACCCTTCGACCCCAAATCAAATTTTTCAATATTTACAGGAAAACACCAGTACATTTGAGAGTTGAACTTAAAGTAGAAGCTAATCGCAAAGTGACCTAAATAAAGGGACAGGATCCCTTCTTTGACACAATTTTTTTTGGAAATTTTCAAATTAAGCTTCCAAGGAATCTTTGCGTTTTAGGTATGTAGTGTCTTCGGCAATATTGTAGATAACAAGTAAAAAAGCTGTAAGTTCGGCCGGGCCGACCTTTTAATACCCTCCACTATTTGGTACAAATTTGGCAATTTCCAAAAAAATAAAATCCGTTAAAAATTCGGTTAAAATTTTAAAAATACCGAACTTTTGTCATATGCGAAACTTGAAGAAAAATCTGTTTATAATGTTGCTAAAATCATCAAAATACCGAATATAGGGGGTACTATTATTTGGGGGGCTATACGAAGACGTGGACCTGCACAGACAATTTTCTGGCATGGGATGAAGTATCTATTACGAACTTCACATGCAAAGTTTGAAACAATTCCGGTAAATAATGTCGCTAAAATCATCAAAATACCGAATATCGGGGGGTACGGTATATGGGGGCTATACAAAGACGTGGACCTACAAGGCTCATTTTCTGTTTTATGCTGCACTATCTATTACGAACTTCAAATACCAAATTTGGAACGATTCCGTTAAATAATGTCGCTAAAATCATCCAAATACCGAATATCGGGGGGTACCGTTATATGGGGGCTATAGGAAGACGTGGACCTACATGGTTAATTTTTTGACTTAAGATGTAGTATCCATTACGAACTGCAAATGCCAAATTTGAAACGATTTCGTTAAATAATGTAGCTAAAATCATCAAAATACCGAATATCGGGGGAGTACCGTTATGTGGGGGCTTTATGAAGACGTGAACCTGCACAGATAATTTTCTGTCTTAGGCTGTAGTATCCATTACAAACTTCAAATACCAAATTCGAAACAATTCCGGTGAATAATGCCGAATATCGGGAGGTACCATCATATGGGGGCTATATAATAACTTGGACATACATGGCCCATTTACGAACTTAACCTGCCTACTGGCAAAATATACATGTGTGCAAAATTTTAGCCTTCTATCTCAATTTGTTCAAAAGATAGCGTGATTACAACAGACAGACAGACAGACGGACATGACTAAATCATCTTAGAATTTTACGCTGATCAAAAATATATATAGTTTGTTGGGTCTGACATGACTATTTCGAGGAGTTACAAACGGAATGACAAAATTAATATACCCTCCATAGTATGGTGGAGGGTATAAAAATACGAGAAATATTTTGGTCGAAAATTTTAACCCTCTTTTTTCAAAATATAGTTCAAAACTCCCTTTAAACGGGATCGTAGCTGGTCAAAATATTCTACAGAATGATTTGTCATAAGATCTATCCCAAGGATTTCTGATCACTTTTTTCGCGTTTTAGACAGAAGGTGTCAAAAAAAGAAATATTCTTCACAAATTCATGTATCTAGGTATAGTAGAAAGACAGTTAAAAGGCATTAGTCAGTATCGGTCTAATTCTTGACCCTCTATGGAGTAGGTTCCAAAGGAATGGACCAATATTGTCCATTTCGTGTCGGACTTAAATATATATGATTTAAATATTGCGAAGTGCCCGAGATATGTGATAATTTTTAGGCAAATGTTAAAATGTGCGTGAGGTACCAGATATAATGGACCGAAGTATTCCATTGTAATGCTTTATCTAACACAGATAAAAATATTGAAATGGGGAAAAACAGCAAGTTATAATCGAATTGTGTGTCTAATCATTCACATCATATGAAGTGGTACCAAATATAGTACATTTTAGTACTATTCGTACACTTATGGTGCAAATTACCAAAAACCCATTGATACATTCATCACGCCCTCCATAAGTGACCCTCATTCCAAATTTAAGTTCTAGCAGTACTGGTTCGTCAAATACAAAGGGTGCCATATTTTGTAGCTTCTAGTACTTTTTGTGACGTTCTAGTGCGAATTTTCTGTCAACTTTGGACCAAGAGTGACCCTCATCCAAAATTTCAAGATTCTAGCTTTAGCCATTTCGTCTAGTCCTTGATAAAACGTTAAGTCAGTCAGTCAATTACTATACCCTTTTGTATACTCTCCACCATTCTATGGAGGGTATATTAGATTTGTCAATCCGTTTGTAACTCATCGGAATATTCATGATACAAAGTATATATATTCGGGAAGGCTAAAATTTTGCACAACTGTGTATTTTCCCAGTAGATACCTTCTGATATTCGGTCTTTTGATGATTTTACCCACATCATTCACCCGAATTGTTTCAAATTTCATATTCGAAATTTGTAGTGGGTACTACAGCCTATGCCCAAAAATTTCATATGCAGATCCACGTCTTCGTATACCCCCATACAACGGTATCTCCCTTTATTCGGTATTTTGATGATTTTAGCGACATTATTCGTCGGAATTGTTTCAAATTCCATATTAGAGGATCTTAATGGGTACTACAGCCTAGAAAAAAAATCTTATGCAGGTCCACGTCTTCGTATGGCCTCCGAATTTGTCACCTTTGGCACGATTTAGGGCCTATAAACGGCCAATGAAACCGTCAAATGGTGCACGAATGTTGCTCTGTGTTATTTTGTGTTATTCCCGGCGAAGCGCTTGATTGAGGTGATCGACACTTTAGTATTTTTTAATGCCAACCCTGCTTTCCAAAATACTCCACAGAATAGTCCAACGGATTGGTATCCGGAAATTTTGGTGGCCACTATGGGCTGAAAATGAAGCTAGGTAGGCTTTAATACACCCTTCAAAATATTTTCGGCATTTATTCTGATGCCACGATCGATTAATACGAGCGGAGAGCGACCATCGGATGTTATGGCGGCCCATCACCATAGCCGGCGCTTGGTTTCTGGTGGCCAACCTAGGTGAATATTTCTAGCTCTTTGGCAAGTAAACACGATAATTTTGTTTGTTTACAAACTGCCGGACAACGAATGTTTTCTCATCGGAGAAACCCAAATTCAGCAGTTCACCACGGCCAAGCGAAGCAACTCTTTTTTAGCCCTTTCGAGTCTATTTTCTTTTCCTTGCGGTGTAAGTTCTTGCACTTTTTGGAATTTCAATGGCTTTACCCCGAGCTCATTTTTCAATATTTGCCGAATGGTATTTGTACAATGATTCCGGGAAACTAGTTTTTCTTAGGGGACGGACATGAATCCGGACCCTAGAGCTTTGACTGGAAGGTCCGATTTCAAGACCCGTATCCACTTACCCTACGCGAAATAAAGTTTTTTTTTATTGAAAACATAATTTTAATGAGCTGGTTAGAATTGGCTTATGCGGCTGGAAAGAACCATAAATATCTAGCATTTTGGAAAGGTAAGAGTGTCGGCTACAATTTGGCATCCATTTTGTTTACCCCCATAATGGACCCTTATTCCCTTTTTGGGGTGTTTTATAAAAAATCCGGGTTCAAAAATCGATAACTTGACTTCGGAACCGCTTTAAATAACCCCTTCGTGTGGCCACTTGTTGGATAGTTGGTAGTTTAATAAGCTATATTGTCTATATTCGTGTGAAAAATCTGAGGTCCCGGGACCTTCGGGTTTTGGTATGGGTCCCATATAACTACACCCAAAAGATTTAAGGTATTTTGAATGTTTAGTCGTTATTTCAAATCAAATTTACTATAAATTTGGAATATGTGTTCCCAGTAGGTAGGCAATCCCGTACATATGTCCAAGTTTTGTTATAGACCCCATGTAACTGTACCTCCAGATATTCGGTATTTTGACGATTTGTATCAACTTTTTCACAGGAATTGTTTAAAAAATTTTGAATATTGAGTTCGCAATATGTTCTACTTCATATGACAAAAATGTCTTGTACAGATCCGTTTAGGCCACACATAACGATACCTCCCATAATTCGGTATTTTGATAATTTTATCTATTTTTTACCCTCCACCATAGTATGGAGGGTATATTAAGTTTGTCAATCCGTTTGTAACACCTCGAAATATAAATTTTAGACCCCACAAAGTATATATATTCTTGATCAGCATAAAATTCTGTGTCGATTTAGCAATGTCCGTCCGTCTGTGGAAATCACTCTAGCTTCCGAACGAAATGAAGTAGGTTGATAAAATTTTACCCAAATGTGTATATGTCTATAGGATTTTTGGTATTGAAAATGGGCCATGTAGGTTCACGTCTTCGTATAGCCCTCCACCATTTGGAACGAATTAGAAAAATTTCAAAAAATAAAATCCATTTAAAATTTTGTTAAAAATTTAAAATACCTAATATTGGAAGGTGCCGATATATGGGGGGATATACGATATTGTGGACCTATATAGACAAATCTATGTATGGGGGTAAAGTATTCACAAGGAAATCCTTGTGTGGATTTTCAGATAATTCCAATGGAAAATGTGGCTTTTTTAGTTGTTTTTACTGAATTATCTCATACTTAATATTTGGTGTTCGTAGAAAGCACCACCTTCTCTGGCAGATAATTGTCTGTAGGGATTTACGTTTTCATATAGGCCCCATATACCTGTACTTTCAGATAATCGATATATTTTTGTGTCAAACTTTTCTCCGAATTTTTTTCAAATGTCGTATTTGGAATTTTGGGTACTTTTCAGGGCTCCCTCACTATATTTAGCTATTTTTAAGATTTAGCAACACCTTTCACCAGAATTATTTCAAATTTGGAGTTCGCAGTGAGTAAAGCTTCCTATGACAGAAAATTGCCCATACAAACTCACGTCTTCATGTAGCGCCCATACAACCGTACCTCCCAATATTCTGTACTTTGATGAATTCAGCGTCATTTTTCACCAGAATTATCTCAGACTTGGTGTTTGGAGTTCGTAAATGGCACCACCTTCTCTGGCAGATAATCGAGAAGTCGACTTTTGTTTATGACTAGCTATCGCTATCTGGAATTCCAATTGTTTCGAATTACACTTGAAAATGGTTTAATACCCTTTTACCTTTTACAATTTTCCTATCAGCTGTAGGAACGGACTCAAGTCCGGTTCTAATTGCTTTCATTGTCAGGTAACTAATTACTCACTTAAAATTTCATTAGTGCTTCTAAAACTAAATTGCCATCTTCATACTTTCAAAATTTTTGCGCCGCCACGACATAATATGTTAATGAACTTTAAATGTGTTTTCTAAAAACATTTATGTTTTAACTACATGTTCGGATGTATGTATGCATGTACATAAATCCATCCCCTCCTCTGGTGCAAAAAAAAAATATTCGCACATGTCGAAATTATAGTGAAATGAAGAACTAATAGCAGCAACAACTATCCGAAATTTCATACAAAATTGTCGGCAACAACAAATATTGCTTAGAAGATATATGAAGAGCACACAATTTCTCTCTCCACTCTCTCTCTCTCTCTCTCTTTGCACAACTTCAAATTTAAGTGTTGAAAACAATCTACCCAACTATCTACCTTCCTACCATTTGATGTTTGTTGGATAGACTACATTACCGGTCGCCTCTAGTGGTTTGTTGTTGTTGTTGGCCTTCTTCTTCTTCTCCTTGTTTTTATTATTGTTGTCACTTTGCCTGTCTCTATGTTGCCCCAATAGTTGTTGGTGTTTCATTTTCTAATTTCGTTTAGGTTTATTTTAATTTTTCTTCTTTATCATTCCCCTTTTTGTTGTGTTTGTTGTTAGGTGTGCGTCTAAATTTGTGTATTTCCCTGTTTTTCTTGTGGCTTGTTTTCATTTCTTGTTTGCCTGGCCTGCCTGTCTTGTGACTTTCTTTCTATGCTGCTGCTGCTGCTGCTGACGACGTCGTCGTCAGTCAATGCGACGATCTCTGCTGCAAGCTTTCTTGAGTGTGTGAAATGAATTAAGTGAATGAAGAACAGACAATTCACGCACATTACATACATACATACATATTTGGTTAGAGAGTGTCTGAATGTTTGTCTGTCTGTTGGCCGCTCGCTCGACCAGACAATAAACCACAACTAACTGCCAGAGTTCAAGTTCTTTTTTCTTTTTTTTTTGTGCTCTCCTCTGCCCCGATGCAATTTGGGAAGCATGAAGTTGCCGGTCTTTTTTTCATATTTTTATCTAGCATTAGTGTGCCAAATTTGATTCGCTCTCCTAATTGCTCTCTCGAGCCTGCGAGATTGGAAGAAATGCAACAAGTTATGGGGGAAATAATCCCAATGAAGTGAGAGATAAAAAAACTGCAACAAAGTCAAACGTCATATTTTTTACATTTTTTTTTCAAATTTTATTTAATGAAACCAAAAAAATGTCGGAAATATCATCAAATTTTAGAATAAGTTTAGACTTGTTCGAAATGGTCACCTTTGGCACGAGTTATGACCTTCAAACGGCCAATGAAACCGTCACACGCTGCTCGAATGTTGTTCTGCGGTATTTTGGCCAATTCCTGGCAAAGCGCTTGCTTGAGGTGATCAACACTTTGGTATTTTTTAGTGCCAATCTTGCTTTCCAAAATACTCCAGACACAATAGTCCAACGGATTGGTATCCGGAGATTTCGGTGGCCATTGTGCGCTGAATATGAAGCGAGGAACCTCATTTTTTAACAATTCTTGGGTGGCACGTGCTGAGTGTGATGCTGCTGAGTCCTGTTGGAATGTCCAAGGTCGGCGGCCGAAATGTTTGCGTGTCCAAGGCTTTAATACACCCTCCAGAATATTTTCTCGGTATTATTCGGCATTTATTCTAATGCCAAGGTCGATTAATACGAGGGGAGAGCGAACATCGGCTGTTATGGGGGCCCACACCATCACCATGGCCGGCACTTGAGTTCTGATAGCCAACCGAAGGTGCACATTTTCAGCTGACCTCTTTGGCAAGTAAACACCATCATTTTATTTGTTTACGAACTGCTGGACAACGAATATTTTCTCATCGGAGAAATACAAATTCGGCAGTTCACCACTTTCGGCCAAGCGAAGGAACTATTTAGCTCTTTTGAGTCTAGTTTCTTTTTGTTGCGGTGTATGTTCTTGAACTTTTTGGAATTTCAATGGCTTTACCCCGAGCTTATTTTTCAATATTTGCTCAATGGAATATTGCGATATGTTCAGCTCACAAGCCATTTTTCGGCCACTACGACGCGGGTTTCGATCAAGTCGCTTCTTTAATTTTCGAACCATTTCTGTTGATGTTGCTGTTTTCTTCCGTCCACTTCCTTAACGTCGGACTACGCTACTAGTATCATGGTAACGATGGATGGTACGAGATACAAAATATTTATTCACATTTAAATGCTGGAGTGCTCTAACGATAGCCACTTGTGGTTTTTCACGTGGTCACACTATCACGTTTGAATTCCATCACGAATAACTTTTTTTCTGGAAAATTCTCACCAAAATGCTTTTGTACGCTTGTAAACAATATAATGAGCTGACACTGAAATAATTTTAACAGCTGTCGGAAGAGTGGCTTAAAAATGACAGCATTCTGAAGTTGGTTGCAGTTTTCCCATCTCACCCTGTATTCTCTTCTGAACTAAAATTTTTAATTTGATACTTTGAGGGATTGAGGTTTTCTCATCTGCGTATGTCCCACACCGGCTACGCGAACTAAAGTTTTTCTAAATTTGATACTTTTTGTAAGTAGACGGCCTTCGGCCGCGCTCTCTCCACTCCGGCTAACCCGGACCAAAGTTTTCAAAATTTGATACCTTTTGCATGTATCTGACCTTCGGCCAGAGCTTGAGATTTTCTCCTTACACCGGCTACGCGAACAAATTTTTTTGGTTGAAAATATAATTTTAATAATAATGAACTGGTTATAATCGGGTTATGCGGGTGGAAGGATCCAGAAACGGATTAGGACAAATTATAGCATTTTGGAAAGGTAGTTGTGTCAACTATAATTTGGCTTCAATTTTGTTGACCTCCATAATGGGCCCTTTTTCAACTTTTTGGGGTTTTTATTAAAAATCAGGGTATAATAGTCGCTACTTTGACTATAACTTCCGAACCGCTTTGAATAACGCCATCATGTGGACTCTTGTTAAATAGGTATTTTCATAAATTTCTTGAATCCGGACTTTCGGCTCAAAAATCTGGGGTCCGTCTCAAGAAAAAAATAATTTCCCGGAATCAGGGAATCAGGGTAAAGTTAAGCCAAGACTTAGATAAAACTTTGCTTTTTATTCCATCGCTCCTTCTGTGGTGGAATTCCCTATTTTTTTGCTGTTTCCGATAAATTTAAAATGCAAAATTTTAGCTCTTAGCGACAATCTTTTTTCATCGCTAACTTACAGACAAATTTAATTACCGAAAATATTTTCATGAAATTGTAAAATTCCTGCTATCGACAATTGTCGCCAACTAGTTTGAGAACCGCGCTAATGACCCCTACAATTGACGCACATTTTTAAAAGTGGCATTCCCATCCCTTAGATATTAATTACCATTTGGTTTATTTTTAAGTTAATTTACAAAAATAATTATAATTTAATTTATAACCTTGACCACTACAACATTATTTTATTAATTTTTGTCATATTGATGCCTAACCTATGGCAACTTATTTTACATGACACGTCTCATTGGTTGTAAACTTCTATATGAGGAAATTTATCCAAAAATAAACTAATTCCATAAAACAGAAATTCCAAAAATATTTGGTCTAATCGAATTGTGTCTGTGGTTGTCTTCCAAAACTGGTAGAACGTGACCGCTGGCGAAAAAAATCTAAAGTACTTGATTGATTATACCATTTCCTCTAAACGAATTTTGCATTATGCAAGTTTTAATAATAATAAATCATTTAAAATTCTTAACACAAAAATAAGGTATCTGACAGGTCTTCCATAAATAAAAGATCTTTGACAATTCTTGTCTTGTGAGAAGAAATTTGAAGACTTCTAAAAAAAGGAATGCGGGTCTTCTCCGGTTCGCAATTGGTGACTTGTGTATGAGAAGACCAACTGCTCTTGTATGGGGATACTAACTGGTCTTCTATGAGAAGACCTATCAGCTCTTCTATGAGAAGACCTAACAGCTCTTCTATGGAGAAAACCTTCAGCTCTTCTACGAGAAGACCTATCAGCTCTTCTACGAGAAGACCTATCAGCTCTTCTATGGCGAAGACCTATCAGCTCTTCTATGGCGAAGACCTATCAGCTCTTTTATGGCGAAGACCTATCAGCTCTTCTATGGCGAAGACCTATCAGCTCTTCTATGGCGAAGACCTATCAGCTCTTCTATAGCGAAGACCTATCAGCTCTTCTATAGCGAAGACCTATCAGCTCTTCTATAGCGAAGACCTATCAGCTCTTCTATAGCGAATACCTATCAGCTCTTCTATAGCGAAGACCTATCAGCTCTTCTATAGCGAAGACCTATCAGCTCTTCTATGGAGAAGACCTATCCGCTCTTCTATGGAGAAGACCTATCCGCTCTTCTATGGAGAAGACCTATCAGCTCTTCTATGGCGAAGACCTATCAGCTCTTCTATGGCGAAGACCTATCAGCTCTTCTATGACGAAGACCTATCAGCTCTTCTATGACGAAGACCTATCAGCTCTTCTATGACGAAGACCTATCAGCTCTTCTATGACGAAGACCTATCAGCTCTTCTATGACGAAGACCTATCAGCTCTTCTATGAGAAGACCAACTGCTCTTCTATGAGAAGACCAACTGCTCTTCTATGAGAAGACCAACTGCTCTTCTATGCGAAGACCAACTGCTCTTCTATGGCAAAGACCTATCATCTCTTCTATGGCAAAGACCTATCAGCTCTTCTATAGCGAAGACCTATCAGCTCTTCTGGGAGAAGACCTATCAGTTCTTCTGGGAGAAGACCTATCACCTATTCTAAGAGAAGACCTAAGGCTCTTCTAGGAGAAGACCTATCTTCTAGGGCGAAGACCTATCAGCTCTTCTATGGCGAAGACCTATCAGCTCTTCTATGAGAAGACCCATCAGCTCTTCTATGAGAAGACCTAACAGCTCTTCTATGGAGAAAACCTTCAGCTCTTCTACGAGAAGACCTATCAGCTCTTCTACGAGAAGACCTATCAGCTCTTCTATGGCGAAGACCTATCAGCTCTTCTATGGCGAAGACCTATCAGCTCTTTTATGGCGAAGACCTATCAGCTCTTCTATGGCGAAGACCTATCAGCTCTTCTATGGCGAAGACCTATCAGCTCTTCTATAGCGAAGACCTATCAGCTCTTCTATAGCGAAGACCTATCAGCTCTTCTATAGCGAAGACCTATCAGCTCTTCTATAGCGAAGACCTATCAGCTCTTCTATAGCGAAGACCTATCAGCTCTTCTATGACGAAGACCTATCAGCTCTTCTATGAGAAGACCAACTGCTCTTCTATGAGAAGACCAACTGCTCTTCTATGAGAAGACCAACTGCTCTTCTATGGGAAGACCAACTGCTTTTCTATGAGAAGACCAACTGCTCTTCTATGCGAAGACCAACTGCTCTTCTATGGCAAAGACCTATCATCTCTTCTATGGCGAACACCTATCAGCTCTTCTATGGCAAAGACCTATCAGCTCTTCTATAGCGAAGACCTATCAGCTCTTCTGGGAGAAGACCTATCACCTATTCTAAGAGAAGACCTAAGGCTCTTCTAGGAGAAGACCTATCTTCGAGGGCGAAGACCTATCAGCTCTTCTATGGCGAAGACCTATCAGCTCTTCTATGGCGAAGACCTATCAGCTCTTCTATGGCGAAGACCTATCAGCTCTTCTATGGCGAAGACCTATCAGCTCTTCTATGGCGAAGACCTATCAGCTCTTCTATGGCGAAGACCTATCAGCTCTTCTATGGCGAAGACCTATCAGCTCTTCTATGGAGAAGACATTCCACCTCTTCTATGAGATGATCTATCAGCTCTTCTGTGAGGAGAAGACCTTCAGCTCTTCTGTGAGTAGAAGACCTTCAGCTCTTCTATGGAGAAGATCTTCAGCTCTTCTGTGAGTAGAAGACCTTCAGCTCTTCTATGGAGAAGACCTTCAGCTCTTCTGTGAGTAGAAGACCTTCAGCTCTTCTGTGAGTAGAAGACCTTCAGCTCTTCTGTGAGTAAAAGACCTTCAGCTCTTCTATGGAGAAGACCTTCAGCTCTTCTATGGAGAAGACCTTCAGCTCTTCTATGGAGAAGACCTTCAGCTCTTCTATGGAGAAGACCTTCAGCTCTTCTATGGAGAAGACCTTCAGCTCTTCTACAGAGAAGACCTTCAGCTTTTCTACAGAGAAGACCTTCCGCTCTTCTACAGAGAAGACCTTCCGCTCTTCTACAGAGAAGACCTTCAGCTCTTGTACAGAGAAGACCTTCCGCTCTTCTACAGAGAAGACCTTCAGCTCTTCTATGGAGAAGACCTTCAGCTCTTCTTTGGAGAAGACCTTCAGCTCTTCTTTGGAGAAGACCTTCAGCTCTTCTATGGAGAAGACCTTCAGCTCTTCTAGGAGAAAACCTAAGGCTCTTCTAGGAGAAGACTTTCAGCTCTTCTAAGAGAAGACTTTCAGCTCTTCTAGGAGAAGACCTTCAGCTCTTCCAGAAAAGATGAGAAGACGTTCATCTCTTCTAGGAAAAGACCTTCAGCTCTTTTATGAGAAGACCTTTAGTTATTCTATGAGAAGACTTTCAGCTCTTCCAGAAGAAGACCTTCGCCCCTTCAAGGAGAAGATCTTCACCTCTTCTATTATAAGTCCTTTTACACTTCCAGAAAAAGACCTCCAGCTCTTCCACAAGAAGACTTTAAGCTCTTTAAGGAGACCTTCATTTCTCCCATAATTCGTATGTTTCATTTTTTTTTTCGTTGCAAATCTATTATTACCTCTTGGCTTACCTTCCCCTCATCACATTTAAATTGCTAATTTGTTGCCAAATTAAATACGGGACCGTTGCAATGGTGAGCTCCCATCGGGTGCAAATTGATTGGAATCACAACAGTATCTCAAATGCTTACACAGCGGTAAATAGGTTTCCCTTTGCAGCAGAAAAACCCTTCTTGCCATGCGGCGGAACTAAACAGCCAATATGCTGCCAGCTGTTTTTTAAATATAAGAACCGTTCATTCTTTTCATTGACTTGTTAATGTCTCTGTCCCGGCTGGAAGCATTGCAATGTCATTGCAGCTGAGGAAAACAAGGAATGGAGATAAAGAACTGTTAGCGCCCCAGCCGCATCATCATGCCACACGACACCAAAACAAAAAAATAAAAGAATATTGGAATCTGCAACTAAGCTTCCAAATCATGAGCATGAATTTGCTGCTGCATCAGCAATTAGATAGTGGCATGGATAAGATGAAGCACACACATTCCAAGCGCATCATCCTCAATTCGCATTAAGTATTGAATGAATGACTTCCAGATCTGTGTGTTGTGTGTGAGTGTGCATCTGTGTTTGGGTGCCCGATAAACATCTTTGATCCGTGTAACTGGTTTTAATACAATTTTGTCACCCAAAAAAGCAATGCCTCCAACGGCACTGTTCTGCTTCGGCCAGCCAACCAACCGACCAGCTGGATTTAAATTGAAATCACTTTCTGGTGAATTGGAGGCACAACAAGTTGATTGCTGTCGTTGTCTGTCTGATCTCTGGTTTTCGTGTGTGTGTGTGTGTGTGTGTGTGTGATTTCTCTTTGTAGAAACTTTGTATGTGGGTCTGTCCGCACATTGACTTCACTTAGCCTCCAGTTTGTTTGTCAGTCATGTTAATTGTTAATTTTATTATTTTATTATTTGTTCGTTTCGCATTTTTTTTCGCTTTTTGTTTCCACATTTGCCAGGTCTTATCATCATCATCGCCATCGGCATCGCCATTGTCGGTCGTCTACACGACCACGGCGACAAGATAAAAAAGGGCGTTTCATATGATCCAAGTGCGAGATTCCTAAACGCCTTTGACTTGAGTTAGGGTTTTAGGTTGGGGATTTGGGTGGGGGTCACAGGGAGGGGGTCCACATAACGTCATCGTTGATCTGCGTTGAAATGGATGGAAAAAATATTAAGTCTGGTTGCTGGATTTGTCTGGGTTTGGGTTGACTGCTCAGTCAGCCAGACACTTGAACCATTCTTTGAGCAATGTCTTTTTATTTAATATTAATCAATTGAAATTAATTCCAGTTAAATTGAGGTTACGAAGGAGAGATTTAAAAACAAGAAAAAAAAAAAACAACAACAATAACGGCGTCATGACAATAGATTCTGGTTAAATCTATTTTAGAAACTAATGAAAAAATTAAATTAAAAATAAATCTCATATGTCTCCTCGTAGAAGACTCGGAGGTCTCCTCAATGAAGACTATGAAGGTATTCTCATAGAAGACTCGGAGGCCTCCTCATAGAAGACTTGCAGGTCTTCTCATAGAAGACTCGGAGGTCTTCTCATAGAAGACTCGGAGGTCTTCTCATAGAAGACTCGAAGGTCTTCTCATAGAAGACTAGAAGGTCTTCTCATAGAAGACTCGGAGGTCTTTTCATGGAAGACTCAAAGGTCTTCTCATAGAAAACACGGAAGCCTTCTCATGAAGACTCTTAGGTCTTCTCATGGAAGACTTGATAGTCTTCTCATAGAAGACTCATAGATCATACAAGACTCGAAGATCATAGAAGACTCGGAGGTCTTCTCATAGAAGACTCGGAGGTCTTCTCATAGAAGACTCAGAGATTTTCTTATAGAAGACCCGGAGGTCTTCTCATAGAAGACTCGGAGGACTTCTCGTAGAAGACTCAGAGATTTTCTTATAGAAGACCCGGAGGTCTTCTCATAGAAGACTCGGAGGTCTTCTCATAGAAGACCCGGAGGTCTTCTCATAGAAGACTCGGAGGTCTTCTCATAGAAGACCCGGAGGTCTTCTCATAGAAGACCCGGAGGTCTTTTCATAGAAGACCCGGAGGTCTTCTCATAGAAGACCCGGAGGTCTTCTCATAGAAGACCCGGAGGTCTTCTCATAGAAGACCCGGAGGTCTTCTCATAGAAAACTTGGAGGTCTTCTCATAGAAGACTCGGAGGTCTTCTCATAGAAGACTCGGAGGTCTTCTCATAGAAGACTCGGAGGTCTTCTCATAGAAGACTCGGAGGTCTTCTCATAGAAGACTCGGAGATCTTCTCATAGAAGACTCGGAGGTCTTCTCGTAGAAGACTCGGAGGTCTTCTCATAGAAGACTCGGAGGTCTTCTCTTAGAAGACTCGGAGGACTTCTCTTAGAAGACTCGGAGGTCTTCTCTTAGAAGACTCGGAGGTCTTCTCTTAGAAGACTCGGAGGTCTTCTCATAGAAGACTCGGAGGTCTTCTCGTAGAAGACTCGGAGGTCTTCTCATAGAAGACTCGGAGGTCTTCTCATAGAAGACTCGGAGGTCTTCTCATAGAAGACTTGGAGGTCTTCTCATAGAAGACTTGGAGGTCTTCTCATAGAAGACTTGGAGGTCTTCTCGTAAAAGACTCGTAGGTCTTCTCGTAGAAGACTCGTAGGTCTTCTCATAGAAGAATCGAAGAATACTTATGAGAAGATTTTTCAGCTCTTCTATGAGAAGATTTTTCAGCTCTTGTAAAAGAAGATCTTTCAGCTCTTCTATGAGAAGATCTTTCAGCTCTTCTATGAGAAGATCTTTCAGCTCTTCTATGAGAAGATCTTTCAGCTCTTCTATGAGAAGATCTTTCAGCTCTTCTATGAGAAGATCTTTCAGCTCTTCTATGAGAAGATCTTTCAGCTCTTCTATGAGAAGATCTTTCAGCTCTTCTATGAGAAGATCTTTCAGCTCTTCTATGAGAAGATCTTTCAGCTCTTCTATGAGAAGATCTTTCAGCTCTTCTATGAGAAGATCTTTCAGCTCTTCTATGAGAAGATCTTTCAGCTCTTCTGTGAGAAGATCTTTCAACTCTTCTATTAAAAGATCTTTCAGCTCTTCTATGAGAATATCTTTCAGCTCTTCTATTGGAAGATCTTTCAGCTCTTCTATGGAAAGATCTTTCAGCTCTTCTATGGAAAGATCTTTCAGCTCTTCTATGGAAAGATCTTTCAGCTCTTCTATGGAAAGATCTTTCAGCTCTTCTATGAAAAGATCTTTCAGCTCTTCTGTGAGATGATCTTTCAGCTCTTCTTTGGAGAAGATCTTTCAGCTCTTCTATGGAGAAGATCTTTCAGCTCTTCTATGGAGAAGATCTTTCAGCTCTTCTATGGAGAAGATCTTTCAGCTCTTCTATGGAGAAGATTTTTCAGCTCTTCTATGGAGAAGATCTTTCAGCTCTTCTATGGAGAAGATCTTTCAGCTCTTCTATGGAGAAGATCTTTCAGCTCTTCTATGGAGAAGATCTTTCAGCTCTTCTATGGAGAAGATCTTTCAACTCTTCTATGGAGAAGATCTTTCAGCTCTTCTATGGAGAAGATCTTTCAGCTCTTCTATGGAGAAGATCTTTCAGCTCTTCTATGGAGAAGATCTTTCAGCTCTTCTATGGAGAAGATCTTTCAGCTCTTCTATGGAGAAGATCTTTCAGTTGGCTTTCAGGTCTTCTAGGAGAAGATCTTTCAGCTCTTCTATGAGAAGATCTTTCAGCTCTTCTATGGCGAAGACCTTTCAGCTCTTCTATGGCGAAGACCTTTCAGCTCTTCTATGGCGAAGACCTTTCAGCTCTTCTATGGAAAGATCTTTCCGCTCTTCTATGAGAAGATCTTTCAGCTCTTCTATGGAAAGATCTTTCCGCTCTTCTATGAGAAGATTTTTCAGCTCTTCTATGAGAAGACCTTAAGCTCTTCTCTTAAGAAAAATCTTCTGACCCCGTATTTTAAGACCTGTTCTTGTTTCAGGAGATTAAATTCTGCTCTTCTGTGAGAAGACCTTCAGGTTTCCTGGAGAGAACTTGGTGGTCTTCTATAAAAAGCCTCCAATATTATTTATTTTTAATCCTGTCAATTTTACAACTGTTTGATAATACTCTTTTTTTCCTTTTCCCAATTTCCTAGGACTACGACGAAAACTTCGACGAAGACATGGAAGCTGAACGTGATTTGGCCGAAGATGCCCAATGGAAGAAGATCCAACAGAACACCTTTACCCGCTGGGCCAACGAACATCTGAAGACCATCGATCGCAGCATTAGCAATTTGGAAAGCGATCTTTCCGATGGCCTGCGACTGATTGCCCTCATCGAAGTGCTGTCACAAAAACGCATGCCCAAATACAATAAAAGGCCAACATTCCGTTCACAAAAATTGGAAAATGTCTCGGTGGCATTGAAATTCCTCGAAGATGAGGGTATCAAAATTGTTAATATTGGTAAGTTGTTCTCACGTTCATATTTCGGGTTTTTAAATTTCAATTTAAAGAGATTTGAAAAAAAAATAATTGTCTACTTTCGAAACTATAATTGAAAGTGTTAATAATTAAACAGAAAGCAAGTGTAACAACACAAATTTTTAGACAAATTGTTGTAATGATTTCATCGTTATCATCATCGTTCACAGATGATTTCATAGCCTCCCCAAGCCACAACCACATTGCCTCTAGTGACTGGGTTACATTCATTGTCATTGCACCCATCCCATCCCCTTTGTTGTAATCGCTCTGGTCTGGTATTGAGACTGACTGTGTCATTTGATAATTATATGTGCACACACACATTCATACAACAAAAAAATATCAGTACCATGTGGCCCAGAGCTGAGTTTCAGTTTTTTCACGATTTATTTTTTTCTTAACGAGAATTTAAATATCAACAACAAAAACTTCAGTGTTCCATATTTTTTTATGTTTTAGGTGTTTTTCATGGACTCCAATTAAATAACCGAATTCTTTTGATAAATACCATTTCCCAAGGGGTTTGGGTATGTGTGTGCCTGCTTTAGGGTATTGCATAATGCCACTCCATATGCCTCAACTTGCGTATTTTATTCAAAATTCAACAGTTCTTGCGAAATGTTAATTTTGGTTATGCGGGTAAAGTTCTCGGCTTCTTATCTTTGAAACTGTTTAACAGCATTTACAGTTGTGGGCAATAAAAGAGCAATAAAATACGAATAGAAGCCTAGAGGTGTTTCATTTATGGGAGTCTATTATTCATGGGAGATGCTCTATGAGAAGACTTTCTCTTCTCAGCTCTTCTATGGGAAGACCTTTTCATCTCTCCTAAGAGATGACTCTTTTATGAAGACTTTCAGCTCCTAAGAAGAAGATGTTCAGCTCCTCAAAGATAAGACTGTCAGCTCCTCTGTAGACTCTTCTATGAGAAGGCCCTTTGGTCTTCAATGAGAAACCCTTCGGTCTTCCATGAGAAAAACCTAAGGATTTCTAAGAGAACACTCCTTGATCTTTTACGAGTAGACCCTTTGGTCTTCTATATGAGAAGGCCCTTTGGTTTTCTATGAGAAGACCCTTTGGTCTTCTATGGGAAGACTCTTTGGTCTTCTAGCCTACTTTCAGAAGACTTTTTGGTTCCCAGCAAGAAGACCCTTTATTGGTCTATAAAATTCACCCTTTTGGCTTCTTTAGAAAAATCCTTTAGTCTTCTATGAGAAAGACCTTTGAACTTCTATGAGAAGACCCTTTGGTCTCTCATACATCAGTAGACCCTATCATCTTATACGAAAAGACCCTATTATCTTATACGAAAAAACCCTATGGTATTTTACGAGAAGACCTTCTCAGCTCTTCTGTGAAGATCTTCAACTCCCTTTAGCCCCTTAAGGAGAAGTTTTTCAGCTCATCTAAGAGAAGACTCTCAGGCCCTGTGAAGATACTTCTATGAGAAGGCCCTTGGTGTGGTGTGCTGAGATAGAACTTTCCGGTCCTTTCTCAGAGACCCTTTGGTCTTCTATGAGGAAAGCACTTGTTCTTCTAGGAAAAGACCTCCTGGCTTTTTATAAAAGGACGTCCTGACTCTTCTATGGAGAAGTCCTCCTGGTTCTTTTATAGAAAAGACCTCCTGGTTCTTCTATGGAGAAGACCTCTCAGCTCTTCTATGGAGAAGACCTAGAGGTTTTATATGGAGAAGACCTTTCAGCTCTTCTATGGCGAAAACCTATCACCTCTTCTATGGAGAAGACCTTTCAGCGCCTCTTCTATGGAGAAGACCTTCCAGCGCCTCTTCTATGGAGAAGACCTGTCAGCTCTTCTATGGAGAAGACCTGTCAGCTCTTCTATGGAGAAGACCTGTCAGCTCTTCTTCTATAGAGAAGACCTTTCAGCTCTTCTTCTATAGAGAAGACCTTTCAGCTCTTCTATGGAGAAGACCTTTCAGCTCTTCTATGGAGAAGACCTGTCAGCTCTTCTATGGAGAAGACCTGTCAGCTCTTCTATGGAGAAGACCTGTCAGCTCTTCTATGGAGAAGACCTTTCAGCTCTTCTATGGAGAAGACCTGTCAGCTCTTCTATGGAGAAGACCTTCTCCTGGCTTTTCTCTTTTTCTGGCTTTTCTATGAGAAGACCCTTAAGATCTTCCATGAGAAGATCCTTTTGCCTGGATGAGAAACCCTTTTTTGTCTTCGAATGGAAGACCAATTGGTCTTTTATGAGAAGATCTTTCTGTCTTCTACCAAAATACCCTGTGAGAAGACTGTTTGGTCTTTTAAGGAAAGACACCCTAGTCTTCTATGAGGAGATCCTTTAGTCCCCTATGGGAAAACACTGTGGTCTTCTTTGAAACGACTCTTTGGTCTTCTATGAGGAGATCCTTTAGTCCCCTATGGGAAAACACTGTGGTCTTCTTTGAGACGACTCTTTGATCTTCTATGAGATGACCCTTTTCCGTAAGAAGACTGTTTGGTTTTCTGTTGTGTTTTGTGTCTTCTTTGAAACAGCCGTTTGTTCTTCTAAGAGCAGACCCTTCAGTCTTCTATGAGAAGACCTTTTCCTCAAACGCGATAAGAAGTTTCTTCTGGCTCTTCTATGGGGTTCTATAAGATACGAAGCATAAAGCTCCATTTAGATATCCTCCCTTCTTTAAATTTCGAGATTGCTATTTATTTATTCAGAACAGTAAATATTTGGGTGGAGTAACCAAAAATAAATTTTAATTCTTGGTGTTAGGAGGTCGGTCAGTGGATTTAAGACGAATTTGTGTGTTATATGACGAAATTCAAGGCTAAGCTCTGGAGTAATGAAACAAAAAAACCGGCGGGATATCCAAATCAATGGAGGAACACACACGTCTGATGAAAAAAAAAACAACAATTTTTGCCTGCCTTTGTGACGGCGGCATGCGTTGTGTGCCAAAGTAAATGTTAAATATTTTTGAGTATTGTTTTCAAAGCCTGAATCCACTTTGGAGCCCCCTCAAAAAAGATGACATCATATGCCAATATTTTGCCGTTTTATTTTTTCAAGTTTTTACTTTCATTGGAATGTTCGTTGGTGTTTTTGTTGAGTTTGTTTGTGCATTTTGTGAGTTTTGTTAATTTTTTATTTTCATTTTTTATTTATTTATTTATTTTTTTTTTTTTTTTTGTATATTTCACCTGAAATGCATTCAGTGCTGCACTGCTCATTTGGCCAGCCAGCCATGTGAATATATAACTCAACGACCGTATCTAGACGTTTACATCCGTCTGTCTCTCGATTTGGTGGCTATCTACAGTCTATTGAATGTAGAAAAAAATTGTTGTTATTCAGTTACTGTTTTTTTTATTTTTATTTGTAATACCTATTTTTGCCAATTTGTTTTGTGTTCAATATTTGTTGATGTTTTGGTTTTTTGTTTAAAGCTTATTGAGCACGTTTTATTGTAATGTTCAAATGCAAAAAAAAAGTTAAAACCAAAAAAAAACGTTACTCATTCTCTACCATTCAGGGGTGTTGATGACTTTGAATGCAGTTCCAAGTTTTTAACTTGAGTATGACAATTTTTTTTTTTCTATAAAAAGTAATTAAGCAAAAATGTATCTGTTTAAGTATCGGTTTTCATTTTGGCAATGTAAGTGATAAACAAGTGTTTTTATTGAATTGAGTTTAGGAACTACAACTTTTCGTAAAAGGCAAATTAAGTTTGTCTCTAATTCTCTAAATTTGGTTAAATTTAAGTATCATATTTGATATAAGTATCAAAATAAAATGTTTGGATTTAATTAATTAATTTGGCTTATTTCTTGTCTACTGAACTAAAATTCAAAATTGATTAAAGATCTATATTTCAACACGATTTTGATTTTTTAACACCAAAAAGTACGATAAAACGAAAGTTGATTAACATATCGATAGATTTTAATTAGACAAATATGTACGCCATAATATTGTTGCTCTACAATTCGAATGTTAATCAATATAATTTTAAATGGCTTCTTCTTTTTACAACACGCGCCATCTATATTTCAGTTTAATGCGTCTTAGTGCTTTCCAAAGACAACACAAATATTTGGTGACTATATCTTATTTGACAGCATAATCATACACATTGATTTAAACCAGTCCGACTTTATGATACCCTACACCACTTTGCTAATATAGTAGAGCTACGCATAACAATTAAACGTTTTTATGGGAGAATTCAGTCATACACGCTATGATTATAATTATAATTTAAAGTTCAATGGACTAAATATGCCGAAGCATTTGTATCTTTAAAATTCGGACTTGTATTGCCTATGTGGTGCAAAATTATATGGGAGCTATATCGAAATCTGAACCGATCACGATAAAAATTGGCAAAGATATTTCTGAGCTGTATTTCATATATTTCTCTGAATATCGTTGTTACGGAGTGCATATTACGGCTGTGGGTAACAAATATAACAAATCGGATGAACAATATATATGAGAGCTATAGCTATATCTGAACCGATCTTCACCAAATTTGGCACACTAGCTTCTAGACTCAATTCGGTCGCATGTGCCAAATTCCGTCTCATTTGGACAAATATTAGATGTTTGGTGTACAATAAAATGTAAATCGGACGAAGTTATATATGGGAGCTATATCCAAATCTGAACCGATCTCGATAAAATTTGGCAAAGGTATTTATGAGCTGCATTTGATATATTTCCCCAAATATTGTTGTTACAGAGTGCATATTACGGCCGCGGAGGACAAAAATAACAAATCGGATGAACAATATATATGAGAGCTATAGCTATATCTAAACCGATCTTCACCAAATTTGGCATACTAGCTTCTAGACCCAATTCGGTCGCATGTGCCAAATTCCATCCCATTTGGGCAAATATTAGACGTTTGGTGTACAATAAAAGGTAAATCGGACGAAGTAATATATAGGAGTTACATCCAAATCTGAACCGATCTCGATAAAATTTAGCAAAGGTATTTCTGAACTGCATTTGATATATTTCCCCAAATATTGTTGTTACAGAGTGCACATTATGGCTGCGGAGGACAAAAATAACAAATCGGATCAATAATATATATGGGAGCTATAGCTATATCTGAACTGATTTCGATTAAATTTGGCATACTTATTTTCAGGCCTAATTTGGTTGTATGTGCAAAATTCCATAATATTTGGGATGATATTACACGTTTGGTGTACAATAAAAGGCAAATCGGACGAAGATATATATGGGAACTATATCTTGATTGTTACCGATTATCTCCGATTTCAATAGGGTTCGTCCTTGGGCCAAACAAATGTTGTTTGAAAAATTTCATCTCAATCGGATAATAAATGCGATCTGCATTTTTTTCACAAGAATACATTAACAGACGGACTGACATGCATAAATCAACTCAGAAAGTGATTCTATGGAGATCCTCAAAAGTAACTATGGGTCTATCTCTCTTCCTTCTTCATGTTACAAACAAATGCACAAAGACATAATACCCTTACCACTGTGTGATGTAGGGTATAAACATATGTTATATTGCCAAAAATAACGCCATCTATATATCAAATTCATCCAACGAAATTGTGTTCTTAAACAAAATTAATTCAAAGAGCCCATCATGAATTGTTTATCCAGATCAGCTGTGTTAATTTTTTAAAACCTTTTAGGATAACGCACTCCTGTTGCCTTATAAAGCCACAAACGCCATCTATATTTTAGGTTTATAGACTGCAAGTTGGCTCACAAGCATCATAAATTCTGGGAACCCATATTTTATATTATTAATTTTTATGCAGATTAACATAGTTCCTTTACATTGTGAAAGAAGTTCCTTTACATTGCCCTGAAAGCAGCGTACGATGTTTGATGGTGTATTATTTTGCAGCATGCGCCACCTATACTTCAATTGTATACGCCTCTATGTTTCCCACAGGCACCATGGGGTTTTTATTCCACTTTCCATTTATTATAATGGGGTTTTTATTCCACTTCATAATGTATAGGGTACTTGAAGATAATGTGTTGCATTATTTCAAGACGTATTACATTGTCACAAACGCCATCTATATTTTAGTTATTTTTTCATCGCAATTCCAATCACAATTCTTGGAATCTATAATCCATTTCATGCCTTGTCCACACAAATTAACTTAGTTTCTTTACTTGAAATCAAAGAAGTTATACAAGCGGAATGAGAAAATAACTACTTTGCCCAGAAAGTTGTAAAAATGTCGAAACTAGGTGGCAGTTCCTCAAAATTCATATAAAGGGTGAGATTTAAAAAACTTCAACAAAGTCAAACGCCACAATTTTTACATTTTTTTTAAATTTTATTGAATGGAAGCAAAAAATGTCGGAAATAGCATCTAATTTTAGAATAAGTTTAGATTTGTTCGTATTGGTCACCTCTGGCACGAATTATGGACTTCAAACGGCCAATGAAACCGTCACACACTGCCCGAATGTTGCTCTGCGGTATTATGGCCCATTCCCAGCGAAGCGCTTGCTTGAGGTGATCGACACTTTGGTACCTTGCTTGCCAAACTACTTTAGACACAATAGTCCAACGGATTGGTATTCGGAGATTTTAGTGGCCATTGTGCGCTGGAAATGAAGCGAGGAACCTCATTTTGTAACCATTCTTGGATGGCGCGTGCTGAGTGCGATGGTGCTGAGTCCTGTTGGAATGTCCAATGTCTGCGGCCAAAATGTTTGCGTGCACAAGGCTTTAATACTCCCTCCAGAATATTTTTGCGATAATATTCGGTATTTATTCTGATGTCACGGTCTGCGACCAAAATGTTTGCATGCCCAAGTCTTTAATACACCCTCCAGAATATTTTCGCAATAACATTCGGCATTTATTCTGATTCGATTAATACGAGCGGAGAGCGACCATCGACCATGGTGGCGGCCCACACCATCACCATGGCCGGCGCTGGGGTTCTGGTGGCCAACCGAAGGTGCACATTTTCAGCTGACCTCTTTGGCAAGTAAACACGATCATTTTGTTTGCTTACAAACTGCAGGACAACGACAACACATTCACATTTTAATGCTCTAACGATAGCCACTTGTGGTTTTCCAGCCAAATATAAAGAAATCACACTATCAGGCTTGAATTCCATCACGAATAATTTTTTTTCTGGAAAATTCACACCAGAATGCTTCTTTACGCTTTTAAACAATATAATGAGCTGTCACTGAAATAATTTTAACAGCTGTCGAACGAGTGGTTTAGAAATGACAGCAGTCTGAAATTGGCTGCAGTTTTTTCATCTCACCCTGTATAAATCCTTATTTCATTGTCGACAATTCGTAGGATTGGCCCACACTAGAACAGCTTTATATTAACAGGCTTATTAATTAATTAATAAGAGTCTTTTCTTGCTTAAATTTAACCTTCATCGCTGATAGGTGGCGTTAAGGTATTATTTTTTTTTTTCACTGGAAAGGTAATACAATAAAAATGATCTAAAGGGTATTTATTTAACTAAGACTGCAAAAATTTATTGCCCATGGTTTTTACTAATTTTATTTGAGGTGCACATGGCAAAATAAGCGATGGAAATTTCATAATATGAAATGTAGAGGGTTCCTTGATTTAATTGGGTTTTTATACCCTACACCACAAGGTGGTCAGGGTATTATGTCTTTGTGCATTTGTTTGTAACAGGCAAAAGGAAACGAGACAGACCCATAGTTTCTTTTGATGATCTGCATAGAATCACTTTCCGAGTTGATTTATGCATGTCAGTCCGTCTGTCCATGTATTCTTGTGAACAAAATGCAGGTCGCATTTATTATCCGATTGAGATGAAATTTTGCAAACAACATTTGTTTGGCCCAAGGACGAACCCTATTGAAATTGGAGATAATCGGTAAAAATTTAGATATAGCTCCCATATATATCTTCGTCCGATTTGCCTTTTATTGTGCACCAAACGTGTAATATCAGCTCGAATAGAAGGAATTTTGCACATACAACCAAATTAGGCCTGAAAATAAGTATGCCAAATTTTATCGAAATCGGTTCAGATATAGCTATAGCTCCCATATATATTGTTCATCCGATTTGTTATTTTTGTCCTCCGCAGCCGTAATATGCACACTGTAACAACAATATTTGAGGAAATATATCAAATGCAGCTCAGAAATACCTTTGCTAAATTTTATCGAGATCGGTTCAGATTTGGATATAGCTCCCATATATAACTTCGTCCGATTTACCATTTATTGTGCACCAAACGCCTAATAATTGTCCAAAATGGATGGAATTTGGCACATACGAATTTAGTCTAGAAGGTAGTATGCCAAATTTGGTGAAGATCGGTTAAGATATAGCTATAGCTCTCATATATATGGTTCATCCGATTTATTGTATTTGTTACCCACAGCCGTAATATGCACTCCGTAACAACGATATTCAGGGAAATATATCAAATACAGCTCAGAAATATCTTTGCCAAATTTTATCGAGATCGATTCAGATTTGGATATAGTTCCCATATATATTTTTATCCGATTTCAAATTAATTTCGCACCAAATGGGCAATATAAGTCAGAATTTAAAAGATACAAATGCTTCGGCATATTTAGTCCTTTGAACTTTAAATTATAATTATAATCATAGCGTGTATGATTGAATTCTCCTAAATTAGCAAAGTGGTGTAGGGTATCATAAAATCGGCCCCGCCCGACTTTAGGACTTTCTTTACTGGTTTGCTAATACATTTGTTGTAGAATACTTTCGAGGATCATATGCGATAATCGGGTAAAAATAAAAGATAGTTTAACCCCAAATTTATAGGGAAACTTTTATTTGAATATATGAGCTTGATTTTCCATTCGATCGGATATTTGTGATAATGGCCAGAACATTTCATAACTAAATAATTTGAAATATAGATGGTGTCCTTGGAGGTTGTGGGTAAAAAATTTGCTTTAGCATATTTACAAGAATAATACGCCATAACCAGACACAAATCTGATAGTTTAACCAAATACCTAGGTTTCCAATCCGATAATTTGGAAATAGTTTGCAGCATGTAACTTTTCATTTATAGGGAAATATAACAAATTTGAATATCTCTCGTCACTCCCTTCAAATCGAAATAGGAATTCCGTTCTCTTCACACAACGATTTCTGTTTTTGGATCTTAAATATTGGCCAAAGATCTCTCTGTGATAAAATAGTGATATGGCCCAAAGAATTGAGGATAAGTTGTAGACCCCCCCCCCCCCCCCCCCAAAGGTGACATGTCTTCTGCAATTAACTCTTTATCGTCAACATGATAATCACATGATATTTTTGGCATATACATATATTTGCCATCAATTTGTAAATAGCATCATATGTTCATTTAAATGCCAATGTCTGATCATAATCAAGCAAATTTCTTTTTTTTTTCTAAAACCAAACAAGACACAAGAAATTCTTAAACATTTAAAGCCAACATGACTGACAGTTACTCCCTGGAATAAATTAAAAAAGACGAAAAAACCTGTATTTAGCATTAAGCGATTTTGAGTCTTCTAAACAACCAACCACAGCAACAACAAAACAAACTAGGAACTCAAATTGATGTTCGTTGATCGTCATCAGCAAACACGCCAAAGCAGACATCTCCAGCACACATACGCCGAGATTAGAGTCGATTCTTCGAAGGAAGAACGGTGGCCTGTCACTAACTGACATTCAACACCGATGGAGACGACAATGAAGACGACGATGATCTTGGAGGCTTAAACGGCCACAAGATAACGCTAAAAGAAATCAAGTTTAAGAGCAACTTACTTGTGGCACATATGCGTCATTCAAACATTTCAAATATCTGGAATATGTAGAAGGCGACTGGTTGGTTGGATGGCTGAGTGACTCTTCAAGAGAATCTGGTTACTGATTTTAGTTTTTTTTTGGCTTTTTTGCTAAACAAGTCTAGAAGAAGACCAGCAACAACAACAATAACACCAACAACTTGTTGGTTAACATCATAAAACTGTAAAATGTAACATGTTTTGAATGCAGTCCCGCAAAAAAAATGAGTTGAAGAAGGAAGTTTGCCATAGGCCCAGAACAAACCATAATGCCAAAGAAGTGTTGTGTAGGTACAAATCAAAACTAGAAGAACAACATGAAGATTCTATATCACGACATGGCAAAAAAAAACAAAAACAATCATGTTGACATATTGTGTGTGAGTGTGTGTGTGTGTGTTCTTACACATATTTTGCAAGAAAACACAGTGTTTTGGAAAAGAAGAACCTAGAGCTCTTCTATGGATAGAAGACCTAGAGCTTTCTATGGATAGAAGACCTAGAGCTCTTCTGAGGACAGAAGACCTTTCAGCTCTCCTATGGTCAGAAGACCTAGAGCTCTTCTATGGATAGAAGACCAAGAGCTCTTCTATGGATAGAAGACCAAGAGCTCTTCTATGGATAGAAGACCCAGAGCTCTTCTATGGATAGAAGAACCAGAGCTCTTCTATGGATAGAAGACCTAGAGCTTTTCTATGGATAGAAGACCTTGAGTTCTTCTATGGTTAGAAAACCTAGAGCTCTTCTATGGTTAGAAGACCTAGAGCTCTTCTATGGATAGAAGTTCTAGAGCTCTTCTATAGATAGAAGACCTAGAGCTCTTCTATGAATCGAAGACCTAGAGCTCTTTTATGAATCGAAGACCTAGAGCTCTTCTATGGATAGAAGACCTAGAGCTCTTCTATGGATAGAAGACCTAGAGCTCTTCTATGGATATAAGAACTAGAGCTCTTCTATGGACCTAGAGCTCTTCTATGAATCGAAGACCTGGAGCTCTTCTATGGATAGAAGACCTAGAGCTCTTTTATGAATCGAAGACCTAGAGCTCTTCTATGGATAGAAGTCCTAGAGCACTTCTATGGATAGAAAACCTAGAGCTCTTCTATGGATAGAAGACCTAGAGCTCTTCTATGGATAGAAGACCTAGAGCTCTTCTATGGATAGAAGTCCTAGAGCTCTTCTATGGATAGAAGACCTAGAGCTCTTCTATGAATCGAAGACCTAGAGCTCTTCTATGAATCGAAGACCTAGAGCTCTTCTATGAATCGAAGACCTAGAGCTCTTCTATGGTTAGAAGACCTAGAGCTCTTTTATGGAAAGAAGACCTAGAGCTCTTCTATGGATAGAAGACCTAGAGCTCTTCTATCTTCAATAGAGAAGACCCAGAGCTCTTCCTTTGAGAAGACAGAGAGCTCTTCTATGGATAGAAGACCTAGACTCTTCTATGGATAGAAGACCTAGAGCTCTTCTATGGATAAAAGACGTAGAGCTCTTCTATGAATAGAAAATCTAGAGCTCTTTTATGGATAGAAGATCTAAAGCTCTTCTATGGATAGAAGACCTAGAGCTCTTCTATGGATAGAAGACCTAGAGCTCTTCTATGGATAGAAGACCTAGAGCTCTTCTATGGATGGAACTCTAGAGATCTTCTTCGGATAGAAGACCTGGAGCTCTTATGGATAGAAGACCTTTAAGCTCTTCTATGGAGAAGATCTTTCAGTTCTTCTATGGAGATTATCTTTAACCTCGTCTATGAAAGGTCAGCTTTTCTGGCCATCTTATAGCAACACTGTCATTATGATGACGAACTTAAGACATTTCAAAAGATGACACAAAAACAACAAAATTGTTTGAGAAACAACATTTTTACGACCAACCATAACCGCAAAGAACACAATAATCGACTAGACAGCAGCAGGACCGATCTTAGATGGAGTTCATCTTTTGAAATAGAAAGAAAAACTATAAAACCAAGGTTCAGATTACCTGAAATCGGTACCACAACTACAACAACTCGAACCGAGAACAATGACATAAAATATTACCTATTAATGTTTACTGCCTTGGGCTTAACATGGAAAGCTATTTTTACACTTTTTTCTTCCGACTAAGATGGCCAAGTTTTTCAACTTTCATGGCTGGCATGGCATGAAATGAGAAGATCCATGCCATTCTTGGTCATAAATTTGCGGCGTTGTTTTTCCACCTCAACTCAATTGGTTGGCTTAAATTTGATTGATTCTTTTGAGAATAGCTTGGCCTTTTCCATGAGCTTTAGTTGAGCTTGATTTCTTTGCAAAAAAAGAAGAAGAAAAAACAATTATGCGCATAACAATGTCTGGTTTTTCTACTTTTTCATCAACTTGCGCATAATTTCACTTTGCCAGTTTTTCTTCATTGTGTCTTCGTCTTCTTCTCATCTCGTCACCATCATCTTCGCTCCGTATAACGAGTGTCACACTCTAACCCATTTAACCATTTACAGTTTATTTGCCACTTTGTACATTAATTTAATTTATAATGATTGTTGTTTGATTGCTCTGACTCGTTCGCATTACGACTTTTGAAGCCTGCCCCCCACTCTTGACTGGTTGATCGACAATTAATTTTCATAACCACAATGGACCCCATTAGAGGAGCCAGTCCAAGCACCACTCACTTCGCCACTGAAGCATCAGCTGCAATGATTTACTTTGTTTGTGTGTGTTTCTTTTATTTTCCCAATTGACAATTGTCTTCATTACGCTTCTTCATTATTTAAACAAATGATTTAAGTCACATTGCATGGCATTTTACATTTGTTGTTGATTATTACTTTGCATTTTGGCAATAAGAAGAGTGAGAAAGAAAAGATTGTAATGGAATTTTTATAAGGCTATAGGACAGCTTTAATTGTTGTAAAAATTATTCATACATTTGACGATCTTCCAACTTTCAAAAGATCTTCCTCAAAAAAAAAAAAAAAAAAAAAAAAAAAAAAAGATCTAAAACCCTTCTACGGATAGAAGATCTAGAGCTCCTCTACGAATAGAAGATCTAGAGCTCTTCTATGGATAGGAGACGTACAACTCTTCTATGGATAGAAGACGTAGATCTATTCTACGGATAGAAGACCTAGACCTCCTTTATGGATAGAAGATCTAGAGCTCTTCTATGGATAGAAGATCTAGAGCTCTTACAATGGATTTGAACAAATATTTTTAGGGCCAGAGCCAGGGCTTTCTGGTCCTCAAGAGAAGTGAAACAGCTCTTCTCGGAGAAGACCTATAGCTCTTCTCGGAGAAGACATATACCTCTTCTCGGAGAAGACCTATAGCTCTTCTAGGAGCAGACCTATAGCTCTTCTCGGAGAAGACCTATAGATCTTCTCGGAGAAGACCTATAGCTATTCTGGAGCTCTTCTATGGATAGAAGACCTAGAGCTCTTCCATGGATAGAAGACCTAGAGCTCTTCTATGGATAGAAGACCTAGAGCTCTTCTATGGATAGAAGACCTAGAGCTCTTCTATGGATAGAAGACCTAGAGCTCTTCTTTGGCGAAAAAAAAACTTAAAAAAAGTTAAAAAATCTTGGCTCTAATATTCCTTTAAAAAGTTCCCGTTCTTTCCCACATGAAAAAGTCGAAGTTTCTCCTCGTGGAAAAGACTCTTATAAAGTCCAAAGTATTATATTCCCTAAAATCTATCTTTCCTCTTTAATCAGTTTTCAAATTTCCAAAATCTTAGCGTTTAAACATTCCGAAAGGCTCATGACCTTGGATTTAAATTCACATCGAAAAAGTCTTTAAAAAGTACACAATTTTAGATATGAATTGCCTTAAAAGATTACGGTGTTATCTGTTTTAGAAAGGCTTTACAAAATCAGTTTTGTAGCACTTAGAGTATGTTTTCAGGTTGTTCACGATCATAGTTTTGATTAATTTTCAAATTATATATTAAAATGGTCCTGGATTTGAGCTTCGTTTGTTCTTTCAAAAATCGTTAAGTCGTCCACAAGAAAAAATTCAAATAGTCTCACTAAAGAGTTTAAAAAATGTCCACTAATTTAGTCTATCAAAGATTATTTAAAAGATCTGCGATCTAAGCTTCCTTTAAGGCATTTATTTAATAATCCTATGTCCTAGGTAATCTAATAGTCCTTCAAAAATGTATATAAGGATACCTAAAACCTCCACAACCCTATTTATTATTTTATCTCCCAAAAAACGATTTAAAATATATTACAGGGTGAGATAAAACAACTGCAACAAAGTCAAACGTCACAATTTTTAATTTTTTTTTTAATTTTGTTGAATGAAAGCAAAAAATGTCGGAATTGCATAAAATTTTAGAATAAGTTTAGATTTGTTCGAATTGGTCACCTTTGGCACGAATTATGGCCTTCAAACGGCCAATGAAACCGTCACACGCTGCCCGAATGTTGCTCTGTGGTATTTTGGCCCATTCCCGGCGAAGCGCTTGCTCGAGGTGATCGACACTTTGGTATTTTTTAGTGCCAACCTTGCTTTCCAAAATACTCCAGACACAATAGTCCAACGGATTGGTATCCGGAGATTTTGGTGGCCATTGTGCGCTGGAAATTAAGCGAGGAACCTCATTTTGCAACCATTCTTGACTGGCGTGTGCTGAGTCCTGTTGAAATGTCCAAGGTCTGCGGCCAAAATGTTTGCGAGTCCAAGATTTATAAACACCCTCCAGAATATTTTCGTGATAATATTTGGCATTTATTCTGATGCCACGGTCGATTAATACGAGCGGAGGGCGACCATCGGCTGTTATAGTGGCCCACACCAGGATCATGGCCGGCGCTTGAATGTTGGTGGCCAGCCGAAGGCGCGCATTTTCAGCTGACCTCTTTGGCAAGTAAACACGATCATTTTGTTTTCTCATCAGAGGAAAACAAATTCGGCAGTTCACCACTTTCGGCCAAGCGATGCATCTCTTTAGCTCTTTTGAGGCTATTTTCTTTAATTTGCGATGTAAGTTCTTGCACTTTTTGGAATTTCAATGGCTTTAACCCGAGTTCATTTTTTTAATATTTGCCGAATGGAATATTGCGATATGTTCAGCTCACGAGCCATTTTTTGGCCACTGCGACGCAGGTTTCGATCAAGTCGTTTCTTTACTTTTCGAAGCATTTCTGCTGATGTTGATGTTTTCTTCCGTCCACTTCCTTGGTGTCGGGCTACTCTACCAATATCACGGTAACGAGCGATGGTACGAGACACAAAAGATTTATTCACATTTAAATGCTGGAGTGCTCTAACGACAGCCACTTGTGGTTTTCCAGCCAAATGTAAAGACATCACACTATCACGCTTGAATTCCATAACGAATAACTTTTTATCTGGAAAATTATCACCAAAATTCTTTTGTATGCTTGTAAACAATATAATGAGCTGTCACTGGAATCATTTTTACAGCTGTCGGACGAGTGGCTTAGAAATTATATCTTAAGTTGGTTGCAGTTTTTTCATCTCACCCTGTATATAATTTCCAAACAAACTTTGCAAAAATCATTTATATTCCATAGAGATTGATTAGCATTTATCTTTTGCAAATTGCTTCATACCCCCCAAAATTTTTTATCGCTTCTTGCACTGTTTTATGCACTCGAATACAATAACAATTTGGCAAATTAATTCGGTTTTTTTATTTCTATGTGGCTAATTAAGCATTTGTGTTGGAGGTTGAAAAGAAGATAGACCTGTTCTATTTCTAATTGAACGATGACGCTCATTTACTATCTGTCATCATCATCACGTGGTGAATATGTTTTTTTGAGAACTGTTATCTTTAATGGAACACCGACAAAAAATATAAATCAACTCGCTCTTTGTGTTCAGCGAAACATGTTGAATTTCATGTTTTGCAATGTCGAAATTGTTGCTACCGAAAACAATTTGTCATTTGTTGAACAAAAAAAAATGTGATAGTCCGGGTTATTTTCGTTTAAGAAGTGTTAAAAATTTAGATACAATATATTTTTTATTGTCACTTTTTGCCGATAAGAAAATCTTTTAATCTTCTCTTAGAGAAAGCCAAAGAAATTATCTCCCAGAAATACGAGGATATTTAATGTGTCTTCTTCAATGTTATGGAGTTTGAAAACCCACAATAATGTGGGAGTAAGATAAACCCCAATTTGCCTTCCAAATAAAATGCAGGCTTTGAAAGCCAAACTTAAATTTTTACGACTGTTCATAAAGCTGACAAGGCTCATTTATCATTTTCTCTCTCTCTCTCCCGGTCATGTGACAATTTTCATGGAAAGAAAGAAACCAGCTCCACTTTTTGTCCATTTGCGGGAATGGAATTCTATTGAGAAATTGTCGTGGTGAGACCA
Source organism: Musca domestica (assembly GCF_030504385.1). Taxonomy (NCBI): domain Eukaryota; kingdom Metazoa; phylum Arthropoda; class Insecta; order Diptera; family Muscidae; genus Musca; species Musca domestica. The sequence continues at coordinate 4,593,961 of NW_026712370.1, read as the reverse complement.
TTACAATTAATGGTCGTCCATTGACAAGTTTAGCGTTTAGTCTTTTGGCACATTTTCCCTCCCTCTCTGGGGATTTTCACAAAACGCACCTAAATAACTTTATGAGCCTCTTCACCAAAAAAAGCGAACAAATCACCCAATATTCTTTGCCATTTCATTTGTGGTGGCTTTAGACACACACAATACTTTCTGTTATTAACCAGTCACAACAATAAATAGTTTCTTCTTGACAAACCAAAAACTTGAAACCAGCCCACGCTCAAACATAAAAAACAGCATCAATCCATCCCCCCTGGAAACTAAGTGCCTGCCTTCTGTTGTGGTTGGTTTTTTCCAAGCCCCACTTAAAAATGGCATGGAAGTTGAAAAATGTCCACATAACTCCAGTGAAAAATAGAAAAAATGCTTTCAATTATTCCACTTCATAATAAAAAGGCCTAATAGCTGAGGGGCATGGGGACGAGGGTCAGACAATAGAAAGCAACAAAAAAATGGACTGCCATATTTTTGTGGTTTACAAATTAATGATCATGGCAAGAGAGAAAGAAAGATTTGGTGCCATCCAAGTAAATGGTGGTGACAGAAAGCAACAAAATAAAGAGCCGTGACAAATTCTGTTTTATCAGATGCTCAAATTATGAGATGGGGTCGGGAATTTGTAGATGTAATTTAAGACCGAGGCTTAAAGTTTCAAATTTTTGAAAAACAATTTTAAAGATGTATACCCTCAGCCAATATTCGTTTATTTAGGCTCTGTTCCAGATCCAGCAAGAATCTGTTAACTTTTGCAATTTTTTTCGATACCGTAAAAGGAAAATCTTTTATCGTAGCAATTTTTTTTACATTTTTGCAGTTCTGGAAATTATTGCAAATAAACATTTAAATCCTTTGTGGGGGAAGTACAAGACCAGTGAACCGACACATCCTCCATATCCAGCATTAGATCTATGTTTGATAGAAATATCGATACGAATTTTGAAGGAAATCGCTGACTGGTTTTGGGTGTTTAAAGGCTTATAATAATCCAAAATGTTGAACCCCTTGGGGGTGGGGTGGGGGAGGTACCAAACTAAGTGGTCCGATCAATTTCATATTCACATCAGATCTCTGAAATATTTATATATACCAAGTTTGAAAATTATTAGCTTAGCTTGTTTCGCATGTTATGAGAGTTATAATTATTCAAAAGATTTGACCCGTTGTGGGGGAGGTACCAGAAGGGGTGGGTCGACATTTATCACCTTCACACCAGATCTTGTACAATAAAAAATATTGGAATGTGTGGAGTTTCGAAAGAATCAGATACTTATTTCGTTTTTATGAGTTTATTTGGTTATTCAAAAATTTTATCCCTTCGTAGGGGAGGGAGGTACCAGAAGTGGTGGGTTGATATCTATCATATTCACACTTTATCCTGTAGTAGAGATATTAAGATGTTCGAGATTTGGGGATAATTGGACTTCTGGGCTCACATCTTTTAAGGGTTATAATTATTTAAAATTTTGACTCGTTGTGGGGAAGGTACTTCACAAAGGTGGCCGATATTGTTCAGATCTTGTTTTGATATATTGTGGTGTGCCAAGTTTGGAAGTAATCGGATACTCTTTTCGCGTTTTATTAGATACATGGTTATTCAAAATGTGTGTGTGGAGTGGTCCGTTATATCCATTCCTTGCGCCAGATCTTGTGTTGATGGAAATATAGCAATGTGTGAAGTTTCGAAAGAATCGGATGTTATTTCGCTCTTTATGAGAATTTTGGTTATTTCAAATTTTTACCCCTCTGTGGGGGAGATACCAAAAGGAGTGACTTGATACATTCCATCTCCACACCTGATCTTGTGTTGATTAAAATATTGGGATGTATGCTTTTTGAAAAGAATCTGGTGCTTTTTTCACATTTTATGTGAGATATAATTATTCAAATTTTTTATCAGTTGTAAGGGTGATTCTCGCTCTTCGTTCTTCATAGTAGATCTTTGGTTAATAGAAATTTTGAGATTTTGCGAAATTTGAAAACTATTGGGCTCTCAATTCATATTTTATAGGGGTTATGATTTTTCTAAATTTTGTGGGGGAGGTACTTGATGCAGTGGACCAATATTTCTAATTTCGCACCTGGTCTAACACTGACAAAAATTGGGATTTGCAAAGTTTGTACAAAATCGAATGATCTTTTCTCTTTCTTTGAGGTAAATTATTTTCTCTGAAAATTTCGACCTTTTGTGGGGGAGAAACTTGATAGGGTGTGCCAAAATTGTTCATTTACCTTACTCAGGAGTGATACAAATATTTTAACCAAATTGAATGATATTTTCTTGTTCTACAAGATAAATGATGTTCTGTGATAATATTAAGGATATGCCAGAAGGAGTGTCCCGATAATGTCTATCGCCGAACTCGATCTATTTTTTTAATAATACTACGATTTACCAGGTTAGGATCAAATAGGATACTCCCTTTGAGAGTTATTGTGCGCACAACCAAACAAACAGACGGAAGTACGAACATACCTAGATCGACTCCAAATGTCCAGAAACGGATTTGCTCCAAAGAGACCTAGGTCAAAAACCGTGATTTCGATAAGGCACGTTTTTTCCGTATCAAATGATATATACCTTTAGTATGCATATGGCTCAGAGTATTATAAAATTCTACTACTTCGCAAAATATTTTGCTCCGGTTCCGAACCTGCAATATTCTACTGGTTTTACAACATAAAAGGATATCATAAAGGAAAAATCGGTTACCGAAATAACAAAATTGTAAATTTTTGTAGCTCGGGAACAGATTTATTGTATGTATATTTTCAGAAAAAAAAACTTCGATTCCTTAAAAAAGCTTGATTGACATTCCCATTTTTGTGGGGCTTTATTAATTAAATCCTTCACCTAAATTGCTTCTACATGTGTGACATTTTTTTTTCTTTCATTTATACAATAAAATGTATAATAAAATTTATGATATTATATTGTTGCAGTATTTTGTTTATTATCAAAATGCAGCTTTTCACGTTCAATCTTTGTTGGAATTGAAACGAATACGTGTCAATGTCAATTAAATAGAAAATTCCCCCCACACACAATAAGAAATGAATGAATGAATGAGTGTGGATGATATAGAGTTTTTATTTCTATTTAAATTCAATAGCAAGTTTTTGTGGTGCTGATGTATTGTTCTTTGAAATAAAATGAGTCATCACGAAAAAATATTTTTATTAATAAAAAACAAATAGTTAGAAACATAAATTCACACCTGAGGCTCGATTTTTCTTCTATGAAAATATGAAATGAGCACTTTTATAAGAAATTATAAAGAAAATCATTTAAAAAAAAATAATTATGTGTTTTTACAGAACAAGAATTCACACTCTGGGCCACAATTCTCGTTCTATGAAAATGTGGGATAAAAATATTTATAAATTAGAGAAATGTCAAATAAAAAAAATTAAAGCAATTATTTTTAATTTCACGTTCATGTAATTTGCGCCTGAGTTACAAATATTTTCTTTTATTTTGGAAATATGAAATTGGATTTTCAAAACTTTCGAGTGATTCGGAAGTATTTTATTTAGGTATTTTCGAATTTCAATTTTTATTATTAAGATATCGCATCTTCCGATGCTCCAAGTGGTTTAAGAATAAAGACAATTCATAAGCGTTCTAAATATATACAAAATTCTTTGAAATTATAGATAATACTCAATGCGGTTTTATGATAACATCTCCACCCAAAACATGAATCAGAAATAATTTATAGAAGTATTGTCAATCAAACACAAAGGAAGATATTTTAAAGATTCTTTTCGCAGAAATGCTTGAAATAATACAATAATTTAAAGAACGGCAGAACATAAACATTTGGTAGTGGAAAAATATTCAGCAGAAAATCTACTATTAATAATATTTTTCATATACCAACCTGGCTGACACTAAAAAATCCTCAAAACGTATTCTTAAAAAAATCCTATTTTCTTTGTTTTTGCCTGAACATTTTCTGGAACCCCTCCTTGTTTCGTGATAACAAATTTCAGAAAATTCAATCTGTCGGTCCTTGAAAAACTATTCAGTAAATCCATCTTGCTCTATGGGTCGGCCTAGTTTTAACGTGGAATCCTCGGTGCTCTGTTGATCTCTAAAAGATATTATGTCCAGAAAATCTCCATTTCTCCGGACCTTAAAAAAATACTATTCCAAATGGCTCTGATGCTTAAAAAATTGGTCAGGGAATCTATATTTCTCTCCCTCTGATCCTTGACCTGATTGTTCAGAAAATCCCCATAGCTATGTTGATCTTCAAAGAAATATTTTCAGGAAATCCGCATTACTCTGTCTTTGAACAAATATTTTTAAGAAAGTCCACGTTCGAAATATAATTCACATATCCACGTTGCTCTATATGTCCTTGAAAAAAATTTGCTTTGCTCGTTTGATATACAAATTGTTTGAAAAATCCGTTTTACTCTGATTTTTAAAAAAATATTCTTCACAAAAATATTGCTCTTATCCTTGAAAAATATTCCACAGAGATTCCACAATCAGATTATACCTTGTGTTTAGTCCTTATTGTCCTTACAAAGAATTAGCTGTCTGCTTGGTTGGTGTTTTCAAAAATTTGCTTAAAAATCGAGGTTACCCTGTCTCAGGCTTAATTGGTTCTTGGTAAAATAGTTCTTATAAAGCTTTGTTGACCCTTAAAAATCGTTTTTACATGTGTTGTTGGTATCACTTCACGTTGCTTTAAATTCTTTCGAAAATCCACGTCTCGTCCTGTTTGTGCTTGAGAAGCATATTTTTCTCTTGCTCTGTCGGTCCTTGTAAAAATATGTTTCGCAAAATCCACATAATATTCACATCCAGTCCTTCCAAAATCAATTTCTTAATCCCTGAAAATAATATTCTTCTGGATTTGCTGGTCCTAGGATTTTTTTTTTTTTTTTTTTTTTTTTTTTTTTTGGGAAAATCGATGTTGCTCAGATTCGGTTGATCCTTAAAAATCCTAATTTTGTTAGTCCTTGACTCTGCTGATTCTGGAAAAAATATTCTAGAAAACCATCGTTGATTGATGGTCCCACAAATTATTACACGTCGGTCTGACTCCGTTGATCCTTGAAAAAACAAATTCTTTGCAAAAGTCCACGTTACTTCAAAAAGGGATTTTCAGAAATCTCTGAAAACCCTGCTTTGCTCTAACTCTGTTGGTACCTTCATTTCGACTTTGCTGACCCTTGAAAAAATTCATTTGGTTTTGTAGCTCATTTTGAAAAATTCTCTACAAAATGCAAGTTGGTCTGGCCACCACAGTAATGGGGTTCTTTTGATCCTTGAAAATCCACGTTTGGAATTTTGCAGGTACTAAAAAATTGTTCCTTGAAACTCCTTGTTTGGAGCTTTTTTGGTGCTTCAAAAACTATTTTCTTTGAAAAATCCAATTTTTAATCTCTTCTCACTGAAAAAACCAGTTTTGAAGATCTATTCTTTAAAAATTCAGGTTTGGGCTCTATCCTTTGAAAAATCCAGCTTAAAATCTTAACTTTCTGAAAAATCCACATTGGAAGCTCTATGTTTTGAAAATCGAGGTTTGAGCTCTATTCTTTGAAAAATTCACTTTTGAATTTCCGTTTGAAACTCTATTCTTTGAAAATCGAGGTTTGAAGTTATATAATTTAAAAAACGCACTTTAGAAGCTCTACTCTCGGAAACATCCATGTTTTGAACTCTAGTTTTTGAAGCCCGAAGCATGATTATTAAGAACACTTTTTGGTGAGATAATTTTTTGAGGCCACCAAGCTTGGATCTAAAGTATATTTTTGAGATCTCCAAGCATTTTAACAATATTTTTAAGCCCTTAAGCGTGAATTTTTAAGAATATTTTTGAGGGCCCAAGCATAGGTTTCAACAAAAAAAATGTTATAAGTTTCGAACCGTGGATTTCCAGAATATTTGATATGGCCCTATCAAGAGTTTTTTAAGATCCATTCTTAAAAATGAAGCCCCTAAGCATGGATTTTAAGAATACTTTTTGAGGCTCCCAACGGAGATTTTTTGGAATATTTTGAGAATTTTTCCTAAACGTGGATTTTTAAGAACAGTTTTTTATGCCCCTAAGCATTGCATTTAACAACAGTTTTTAAAATCCCCTATACGTGAATTTCGGGAATTTTTTTTTTTTTTTGAGGCTTCAAAAAATATTTTAAATAACCTCGTTTAGAGCTCTGTTGGTGATAAAAAATATTCTTTAAAAACATTGTTTAAAAGTTTTTTTAATGCTTTAAAATATTTTTTTTAATTGTAATTTATGGAAATCCATTTCTAGTTGAAAAAATATTCTCCGAAAAACGCTCCATTGCCGCTTCAAATAAATCTTAGAATAAATTCATATTTCTAGCTAATAGTTCGTTATATCTTAGAAATTTAAAGTTGTTAGCCTATATTAGTTCTCTTAAAATCTGGAATACCAAAAATTATAGTTCGTTATATCCTAGAAATTTAAAGTTGTTAGCCTATATTAGTTCTCTCAAAATCTGGAATACCAAAGTTATTTTTTTATTTAAAAATATTTTCAAAATAGCAATCCACGTCATTACAACCTTTGTATCTGCACACTCTGACTGCCTGTCTGTCGTCCAGTAAACTCTCTGTGAGATATGGCCTTGTACAGCTATTAGCCATATTTCTAATCTTATCTACCGGTGTTTACCGGTCTTCCAGTTGATTCCATGCCCGGCATATTTAACTAGCTAGCAAAATATTTGTTTTTTATAATTTTTTTCACACACACAACAGCAACAACAAATAACCCTGATTGCATTCACACTAACAACAGCAACATTTGAATAGAATTGCCGGTTTATTAAAAATTCAAACGTTACTCAAATTGTTTCATTAATAATTAATAATGACGTAATATCTGTGTGGTGTGCAGTTTAAGCTGCACAGATGATGAGGGTCTAAGCTGGGAGGGCCAGTCATCATCACCAGCGACACCATGACATAGTCGCCAATGACGATGGCGTCATGGATTAAAAACGACAGAATATGACTGCTTATTTCGATTATTCATCGGTAGTTAATGTGAAATGCAGATACAATTCGTGGAATTGTGTTTAAATAAATTTAACAAACAGCAAAAAAACACACAACCGAGAATAGCTTAAACTGAGCTTTTAAATTCGAACAATGACGGGGTATGCGCGTGATAGGCAATGAATGGTGTCAGTGAGTGAATATGTAGTGTCTGTTTTACAGATGTTTTTTTGGAGGAGGAGGTATTGGCATTTTAGCTTAACTCAAAGAGTGAGAGTTTCTATTCAAGTGTTTGGGAGTGATTCATTTGGAATTTAAATAAATTGTCGGTTAAACAACAAATTCAATGGCAAAATCATCAGCATTTTGAATGTCTCTACATTTTGCTGGCATTATCAATTTATTGTGGGTGATTTTTTCAGAATTTAAATTTTATTTGTAGTTATTTTTACAATGGTTTTATTTTCGAAAAAATAAATTTGACTAGCTTTGCATTTTTTTAAGACACATTTTTGATTTTTCAAATAAATCTTTTTCTAGAATTTTTCAAACATCAACAAAGTCGATTTTTAAGAATATTTTTAAGCCACATGTTTGAGGACTTCTAACGGGTATTTGAAGAATATTTTTGAGAACTCCAAGCATGGATTTGAAGAGTATTTATTAAAAGTCCAAGAGATAAATTTTAAGGATATTTTTGCGACCCCATGCTTGGATTTTTTTGAATAATTTCAGGAGCCCCAAAGCATGGGTCTTTTGAGTATTTTCAAAGCCTACAAGCGTAGATTTTAAGGATATTTTTAGGCCCCATGCGTGGATTTTAAGAATAATTTTTTATTCTCCATTCATGGATTTTAGGGATATATTTTAGATACCACTTCGCGTGGTTTTTAAGAATATTTTTTAGACCCCATGCCTGTATTTCAAGGATATTTTTAGACTCCATGCCTGGATTTTAAGGATATTTTTTGACGCCATGCCTCGATTTTAAGGACATTTCTTAGACTCCAAGCGTGGATTTTAAGGATATTTTTTAGACCCCATGCGTAGATTTTAATGATTTAAATTTTTTTTTTTAATTTCCGATGCGTGTATTCGCAGGCTGCCAAGCGTGGATTAAAAAAAAAACTCTTTTGAATCTCCAAAGCTTATATTTGCAGGCTCCTAAGCGTGGATTTTTAAGAATATTTTTTGATGCGGATTTTAAAAAAATAATCGTTGAAGCATCCATACCTGGATTTTTAAAGATATGATTGAGGACAACAAGTGAGCGTCTTCAAGAAAAAAAATTTCTGAAAAAAATTTTTCTGGGTCCCAAACGTGGATTTGTAACAGTATTTGTAAGCTCTTAAGAATGGATTTTGAAGAATATTTTTGAAAAATGTAAACGTGGTTTTAGGTAATATTTGTGAAGGGGCCTTCAGGAAGAGTTTTTAGAACAGTTTTTGTCACTTTTTAAAAAATTATTTTGAGTCCTCCTGAGTTGAATTTTTTAAGTCCCCTATCAGAATACTTTTTAATGCTTTTTAAGAACAAATTTTAAGCCTCCAAGCCTGGATTTTTAAGGATATTTTAGAGGCTCCTAAGATTGTTTTTTTAAATATTTGTAAGGCCCTAAATGTGAATATCGTTTTTGTCCCCCAAGGGCCAATTCTTTTAGGTACTTTAAGCGTGGATTTTTCAGAATACGTTTAAGGTTCCCAAGCGTGGATTCTTAAACATATTTTTAAGATCCTAAAAAGGGGAGTTTTAGGCATTTTTCGTGACGCCTAAGTGTTTATTTTAAAAAAGGTTTTTGAGGTCCCCAAGAGTGGATTTTTAAGAAAAAATTTTGAGGTTCCCAAATATTTTGTTTGGCCCCAAGCGAGGATTCTTAAAAATATATTTTAAGCCCCTAAAACAGTTTTTTTTAAATGATTTTGAAGCCTCCAAGCGTGGATTTTTTAAAAAGCGTTGGTTTTTAAGAATGTTTTTGAATCCTCAAGCGTGGATTTTCAAACCCCCCCCCCAAGAGTGGGTTTTAAGAAAAGTTGTTGGGGTTTCCAAATATTAATTTTTAGAATATTTTCGAATATTTTTTCGGGCCCAAGCGTGAATTTTTAAGAATGTTGCTTTTTTAAACATACAAAAATTAACCTAAAGAAACTTTTAAATTCTGGATCATTATGGGCTTGGAAGTACGCCAAAGGGAGAACAAAACTCTTCGTACCCCTCAAAATGAACATTATCCATATTTTATATTTCATTTTTATACCCCCAGCCATATGGCTACAGGTTTCACATTTTTTTCCCTGAAAATTTTATATTTAGTCCAAAACCAAATTTCTCTAAATGAGCCTTTAGAACGTCCGCCCTGAGAAAGACAGAAATAAAAAAATACCCGAAACCCTCTGCTGCATTCACTTCACTTAATTTCTATAAATAAAATTGAGACTCAACTGTCAGCAATTAATCCATATCTATCCAGGTTATGCCCATCACTCAACGAAAAAAATTGTAAGCGTTCGTCAATTATTTTTTCTTTTTTTTTTTTCTTGCTTGGTTGGTTGGTAACTCTTATCAGCAATGAGATAATGATATCGAAAATAAAAGTTTTATATATATTTCATTTGTGTGTGCCTTTTTTATTTCAAGAGATTACACGCCATCACATATGCTTTTCAGTTCTCATTAAAAAAAATGAATTCTTAAGAGTTGTAAAATGATATTGTTAACATTTTGTTGTTCGTTGTCTTTTTTATTTATTTATTAATTGTGTAAATATTTATTTTATTCATTGATTTTAAATGGAATTGAAAAAAACAGAAATATGATACAAAGATAAGTTTGGATCTGATAGGGGATAGGTCAAATACCTCAGTTATTACTCAGAGGAAATTTGGAGAACAAACGACAAATGAATAACCAGAGCCAGAATTTGTTGGGCAATAAAAAGGTGGGACTTATCAAAAGGAAGTTGGGTGAAAGTTCTGCAACGAAAATAATTTTTAAGGAGATTTTTGTAAGGCCCAACAAAACGTGGAGTTTGAAAGTATATTTTATTTTGTTGTTGCTTTGTTGTTTTGTTGTTTTTATAAAAACAACGTTTGTTTATTAGTGGAGAACGATAGCAATGTTTACCAGGGGGTAAAGCATGGAATACCTAGGTTTCGGAAAGAGCCACCAATCCTCATCAGTTCCCTTGTTTTTTGTCTGGGATATTCTCCCCAGAAGTTATTTTAAAAATAACTTCTATGACAAAAAAACATTTTTTTATTTCTAAAACCAATAGACTAAGGATTAAAAAAACGAGAATGAAGAGGTCAAAAATTTTAAAAGATTTTTAATGGCCAAAAAATCGTTTGTTTGAAAGACATTTTTTTTCGAAGGACTCTGGAAGAATATATTTCGAAAAAAAGTATTTTTTGAAGAACCTACAGGTGGTGAATTTTTATAAAATTTCGTTTGAAGAACCAACAGGTTAAGAATTTTAAAGTCTATATTTTTCATGGACTACCGGGCCGTTGATTTCAAAGAAGTTCAAAGAATATTTTCTGGAAGTTCCAAGCTTGCTGTTTTAAGGACATTTTTGAAGCTCTCAAGAGTGGTTTTTAAGAATATTTTTTAAGGCATCAAGGAAAAGATTTTTAAGAATATTTTTTGAAGCCTCCCTTATATAATTCAATAAAATCTTGGAGACCCGAAATATGGATTTTTAACAGAATGTTTGGGCCCCAACATTCAACCTTTCAGACTATTTTTTGAAACCCTTAAACATGCATAAATATGTTTGTTTTTTTTAAGAATATCTAAGATTCAAATATGAAATCCCTAGCCCGTTTTTATACCCTACACCACATAGTGTTAAGGATATTTTGTCTTTGTGATTTTTTTGTAATATGAAGAAGGAAGAGAGATAGGCCCATAGCTACTTTTGCGGATCTTCATAGAATCATTTTCTGAGACGATTTATGCATGTTATTTTTGTGAACGAAATGCAGATCGCATTTATGATCCGATTGATAAGAAATTTTCCAAACAATATTTCTTTGGCCTAAGGACGAACCATATTTAAATTGGGGAAATTCGTTTCAAATTTAGGTAGAGCTCCCACATATATCTTCAAACCGATTTTGGGGTAATGGTGCACCAAATAGCCAATATCAGCCCAAATGAACTGAATTTTTGCACATCCGACCGAATTCAGTCTAGAAGTAAGTACATCAAATTTGGTGAAAATCGGTTCAGATATAGCTATAGCTCCCATACATATGTTTCCTCTGATTTGGGATTTTAAGTCCACCCCCCCCCCCTTCCAAAGCATAATATGCACCCAAAAATAATGATCATTGATACGGGATATCAGATACAACTCAGAAATAAGTGCCTAAAGATAGGTTCAGATTTTCATCATCAGATAGCTCCCATATATATATTTATCCGATTTCAGGTTTATTGTGCACCAAATGGCTAATACTAGCACAAATTAACTTGACTCTTGGCAATTCCGACTGAATTCATCCTAGAAATAAGTACTTTAAATTTATGAAAATCGGTTCAGATATAGATATAGCTCCCATATTTATGTTTTATCCCATTTGGGGTTTTAAGTCGCTCACATGCGCTATATGCACTCCACAGCAATGATCTTTGGTATCAGATATCAGTTATAGCTCAAAAATAAGTGATTACAATATCAGTAATATCAGCCCAAATGAACTGAATTTTAGCACTTCCGTACGGAATTCGGCTTAAAAGCAAGTGCTTCAAATTTTGGTGAAAATCGGTTCAAATATAGCTTTAGTTCTCATATATATGTTTCATCCGATTTGGTGTTAAAGTCCGCCACATGCGTAATATGGACTCCACAATAATGGAGATACTGCTCGAAAATATATCTGCCAAATTTTATCGAGATCGGTTCAGATTTTTATGTAGCTTCAATATACATTTTCATCCGATTTTACGATACGATTATTCAGCCCAAATTGCATTGATTTTTTCATATTTATCCGATTTTTTCCATTTGGTGAAACTCGGTCCGATATATTTATGCTCCCATAAATATTTGTTGATATAATCCTTATCGAAGTCATGTCATGCACTATACAGCAATGTTATTTGGTTCATAGTTGGATCTACTTCACATAACTACCCAATATAAAGTTTTTTGTTACGAAGGATCTACTAAATACGCATAGTGGTGTAGGGTATCATATAGTCGTCCCGCCCGACGTTTGACCTTTCCTTACCGCTTTAGTGAAGATTTCAATAAAATTTTTGAGGGCACAAATGTTGATTATAAAGCTTATTTTTTGGAGCACCCAAGTCTGGAATTTTTAGAGACATGTCTTTTTAAGAATATTTTTGAAACCCTAACCATGGATTTTTATGACATTTTTGAAAGCGCAAAGCAAGGGTTAATATTTTTGTTGTTCTCCAGCATGGATTTCTGGGGATATTTAAGCTTCAAAAGTTAATTTTAGAATATTTTCTAAAGTACCCACTGAGCTTTAAATTTGGATCCTCAAAATTCTCAAAAAAAAGTCTTCAACAACTAATTTTTGGCATTTTTAATGTTATCAATGACCTTGTGTGCGGTAATTTCTTAATAACCTTCCTCACCACAAGCACTAAGAGAACTACATAATTGTTTCCAAACAACAACAACGGCAACAATTACAAAATAACATTTTTCAAAACTTCTAAATTCCAAACGAAACAAATTCGAACCAAAAGCATGACTTGCTCCCCCAATCACCACAAAAGCCCCCATTGGAAGACTCCACAGAAACTTGGAAATTTATCGTATCACCAGTCAGCCAGCCACCGCATACCACAAGCAGTCAAATCCCAACAACGACAACAAGTTTCAACACACGCGGCAAACTTCCTCTGGCAGCCAAGATGAAACGTAACGTTTTTGTGTTTCGTTTCAAATATTAGATGACTTGCCTTTGGCAATGATGGAGACCGACTTGAGTATTGTGTTTTGTAGCTGCCCCCCAAAGTCGAGGTAATTTCGTGAGATTCGAGATTTGAGGCTGGATTCCAGTGACATTGAAAACCGGCTTCTCTAGACATACAGAACGGTTGTTTGTTGTTGGCTTTTTTTGTGTTTTGTTCATTTGCTGTTGAAGCGTTAGAAAACAGAATCTCCATTAAGGTTGCCATAAAGTTGGTTGCCTCAATTAAAGGAGGGAGAATCAACGAGGAGGAGAGGGAGTAGAGCGAAAATTGGCATAAAAGGAAATATAAATTTCATTGAGAAGAGAGGAATGAGCGAGTAGAAGTAGAAGTAGAAGGAATAAGGTGAAAAACATATTAAAAATAATGAATGTTGAAATATTTTCTATAGAAGAATAGTATACAGGGTGAGTTGAAAAAACTGCAACAAAGTCAAACGTCATAATTTTTACTTTTTATACCCTACACCACAAAGTGGTCAGGGTATTATGTCTTTTTGCATTTGTTTGTAACAGGCAGAAGGAAACGAGAAGGAAACGAGATTGCACAGATCATTTGTTTGGCCCAAGGATGAACCCTATTGAAATTGGAAATAATCGCTCAAAATTTAGATATAGCTCCCATATATATCTTCATCCGATTTGCTTTTTATTGTGCACCAAACGTGTAATATCAGCCCGAATTGTATGGAATTTTGCATATACACCCAAATTAGGCCTGAAAATATGTATGCCAAATTTGATCGAAATCGGTTCAGATATAGCTACAGCTCCCATATATATTGTTCATCCGATTTGTTATTTTTGTCCAACGCCGCCGTAATATGCATTCTGGAACAACAATATTTGCGAAAATATATCAAATGCAGCTCAGAAATACATTTGCTAAATTTTATCGAGATCGGTTCAGATTTGGATATAGCTCCCATATATAAATTCGTCCGATTTACCTTTTATTGTGCACCAAACGTCTAATATTTATCCAAATGGGATGGAATTTGGCACTTACGACCGAATTGAGTCTAGAAGGTAGTATTTCAAATTTGGTGAAGATCGGTTCAGATATAGCTATAGCTTCCATATATAGTATTCATCCGATTTGTTATATTTGTTACCCACAACCGTAATATGCACTCCGTAACAACGATATTCAGGGAAAAATATCAAATACAGCTGAGAAATATCTTTGCCAAATCTTATCGAGATCGGTACCGATTTGGATATAACTCCCATATATATTTTTATCCGATTTCAAATTAATTGTGCACCAAATGGGCAATACAATTCCGAATTTAAAAGATACAAATGCTTCGGCATATTTAGTCCTTTGAACTTTAAGTTATAATTATAATCATAGCGTGTATGATTGAATTCTGTTATGTGGAGCTCTACTAAATTAGCAAAGTGGTGTAGGGTATCATAAAGTCGGCCCCGCCCGACTTTAAGACTTTCTTTACTGGTTTTTTTTAATTTTATTGAATGAAAGCAAAAAATTTCGGAAATACCATCAACCCATTCTTGGGTGGCGCGTGCTGATTGCGATGGTCCTGTTGGAATGTCCAAGATCTGCGGCAATAATGTTTTCGTGCCCAAGGATTTAATACCCTCCAGAATATTTTCGTGATAATATTCGACATTTATTCTGATGCCACGGTCGATTATCATTACCATAGCCGGCGCTTGAGTACTGGTGGCCACCTGAAGGTGCACATTTTCAGCTGACCTCTTTGGCAAGTAAACACGATCATTTTGTTTGTTTACAAACAGCTGGACAACGAATGTTTTCTCATCGGAGACGGAGAAAACCAAATTCGGCAGTTCACCACTTTCGGCCTAGCGAAGCAACTCTTTAGCTCTTTTGAGTCTATTTTCTTTAGGTTGCGGTATAAGTTCTTGCACTTTTTGGAATTTCAATGGCTTTACACCGAGCTCATTTTTCATGTTCAGCTCACGAGCTATTTTTCAGCCACTGCGACGCGGGTTTCGATCAAGTCGTTTCTTTACTTTTCGAACCATTTCTGCTGATGTTTCTGTTTTTTTCCGTCCACTTCCTTGATGTCGGGCTACGTTACTGGTAGCGTAACAACGGTAATAAGCGATGGTACGAGACACAATTAATTTATTCACATTTAAATACTGGAGTGCTTTAAAGACAGTCACTTGTGGTTATCCAGCCAAATATAAAGAAGTCACACTATCACGCTTAAATTCCATTACGAATAACTTTTTTTCTGGAAAATTCTCACCAAAATGCTTTTGTACGCTTGTAAACAATATAATGATCTGTCTCTGAAATAATTTCAACAGCTGTCGGACGGGTGGCTTAGAAACGACAGCAGTCTGAAGTTGGTTGCAGTTTTTTCATCTTACCCTGTATTGTGGAGAACAAGGTTTTCTATACAGAAAATGTTGTGCTCAACATTATTTGCTATATAGAAAATGTTGTGGAGAACAAGGTTTGCGATAGAAAATCTTGCGTATAACATGGTTTTCCATAGAAAGTCTTGTGAGCAACAAGGTTTTCCACAAGTTTTTCTGTGGAAAGTGAACGAACTTTTCATCTAAAATTATCCACTATTATTTTCGTAATCTGCACATGTTTTTTTTTTTTAATTAATCAAGAGAAATTCATTTACAAATATTCCCAGGAGAAAACATAAATGTAAACGCGTTAAATATAGTTTTAAAAATAAATCAAACAAGTTAATTAAATTAAATAACAACAATTGGCATTCTTGTGAAAAGCTCATTAAAACCCGAGTCGCAAATATTTGACATGTCTTTTAATTGGCCATAGCCACCCAATCGATCATAGTTTGTCAACCATAATTGTTGTCGTTTGTGGTAATTTGTTAATTAAACATCAGTGTAACTAAAAATTATGGGAATCGGTATCATCCGTAAATAAACAAAACATTTTAATAAATCCCATAGAAAAGAAATGGCATTGAATATGGTTTCATATGATTTGGTTGACTGGCCGAAGCATGAGTTTTTTTTTTTTTTTTTCAAAAAAAAAACTTGATTTTTTCTAATCCAATCATCCACTGAGTGTTGGGTAGTCGCCCCGCATTGGCCTTATCCATATACGAGAGCATATATTCACAACCCCCCTCAATGTCCAAAACAATTGTCACAAGAAATTTGAAACCGAACTTAACGCACGTTTTGTTTTCAATATTGGCTTTGGTATCTGCCATTCGTATCGCGTCGTGAAACGTACAAATGTTAATGAATGTTGTTTACATGTATTCCATTTAAGTACATCTGTCTGTATGTCTGCCTATCTGTCTGTCCGTTTGGATGTAATGGAGAAGCTATGATTTATTTACCATTAACCCGAACACAATGGGTTTGCATTACTATTTTATTTAAAGGTCTTAAATGGCTAGAAGTTTGATTTAGGAAAACTAAAGTTTTAATTAATATTTTAAATGTCGTTTAGCCACAAAACCCCGTAATAAATAAGAAAAAAAATATAAAAATAAAATTCCTCCAAGTGACATCATCATTAGGTGCAAAAAAAGCGAGGAAACCGCGATAACAAATGTTGACTTAATGGTTTGTTTTCTCTTTCTCAACAATTTTTAAGGGGTTATTTGTTCAAGTCTTGAGAATAATATTTGTTTATAAAAAAAAAAAACAACAAGTACTCCGACGACGAAAATAAAATGCTGTTTAACAACAATAAAAAGCATGACAAATTTCATGAATTGATGACGGAAAAAATTTTTCGATGCAGAATACATACTTTTACTCGAATTTTTCTAGAAAATACTGTTATTCTCAATATTTTCTAGAGAAAATAGTTTTCCATAAGATTTTCATGGAAAACCTTGCTCTCAACAAGATTTTTCTATAGAAAACCTTGTTATCTGCAACACTTTCTACAGAAAACATTGTTATCCACAAGGTTTTCTTTAGAAAATATTGTTATTCAGAAGATTTTCTATACAGGGTGAGATGAAAAAAACTGCAACCAACTTTAGACTGCTGTCATTTCTAAACCACTCGTCCAACAGCTGTTAAAATTATTCCAGTGGTAGCTCGTTATATTGTTTACAAGCGTACAAAAGCATTTTGGTGAGAATTTTCCAGAAAAGAAGTTATTCGTGATGGAATTCAACCGTGATAGTGTAATTTCTTTATATTTGGCTAGAAAACCACAAGTGGCTATCGTTAGAGCACTCCAGCATTTAAATGTGGATAAAACTTTTGTGTCTCGTACCACCGCTCGTTACCGTGATACGAAGTGGACGGAAGAAAACAGCAACATCAGCAGAAATGGTTCGAAAAGTAAAGAAGCGTCTTGATCGAAACCCGCGTCGCAGTGGCCGAAAAATGGCACATGATCTGAACATATCGCAATATTCCATTCGGCAAATCTTGAAAAATAAGCTCGGGCCATTGAAAATTGAAATTCCAAAAAGTGCTAGAACTTACACCGCAACAGAAAGAAAATAGACTCAAAAGAGCTAAAGAGTTGCTTCGTTTGGCCGAAAGTGGTGAACTGCCGAATTTGGTTTTCTCCGCCGAGAAAACATTCGTTGTCCAGCAGTTTGTAAACAAACCAAATGATCGTGTTTACTTGCCAAAGAGGTCAGCTGAAAGTGTGTACCTTCGGTTGGCCACCAGAACTCAAGCGCCGGCCATGGTGATGGTGTGGACCGCCATAACAGCCGATGGTCGCTCTCCGCTCTAATTAATCGACCGAGGCATCGGAATAAATGCCGAATATTATCGCCAAAATATTCTGGAGGGTGTATTAAAGCCTTGGGCACACAAACATTTTGTCCGCAGACCTTGTACATTCCATCAGAACTCAGCACCATCCACCACCACTCAGCTCGCGCCACCAAGAATTGTTACAAAATGAGGTTCCTCGCTTCATTTCCAGCGCACAATGGCCTCCAAAATCTCTGGATACCTATCCGTTGGACTATTGTGTCTGGAGTATTTTGGAATACCAGGTTGGCACTAAAAAATACCAAAGTGTCGATCACCTCAAGCAAGCGCTTCACCGGGAACAGGCCAAAATACCGCACAGCAGCATTCGGGCAGCTAGTGATGGTTTCACGGGCCGTTTGAAGGCCATAATTCGTGCCAAAGGTGACCAATTCGAACAACTTAACTTATTCTAAAATTTGATGCTATTTCCGACATTTTTTGCTTTCATTCAATAAAATTTAAAAATTATGACGTTTGACTTTGACTTTCACCATTGAATTCATTGATTCAACATTGTTATCCTCAAGATTTTCAATAGGGAAAACATTGTTACCATAAAATCATTTTCTCTAGAGAAGATATTGTTATCCACAACATTTTCTCTAGAGAAGACATTGTTATCCACAACATTTTCTCTAGGGAAGACATTGTTATCCACAACATTTTCTATAGAGAATACATTGTTACCCACAACATTTTCTAGAGTAGACATTGTTATCCATAAGATTTTCTATAGAGAAAACCTTGTTATTCACAAGATTTTCTATAGAGAAAACCTTGTTATTCACAAGATTTTTTATAGAGAAAACCTTGTTATTCACAAGATTTTCTACAGAGAAAACCTTGTTATTCACAAGATTTCTATAGAGAAAACCTTGTTATTCACAAGATTTTTTATAGAGAAAACCTTGTTATTCACAAGATTTTCTACAGAGAAAACCTTGTTATTCACAAGATTTTCTATAGAGAAAACCTTGTTATTCACAAGATTTTCTATAGAGACAACCTTGTTATTCACATTTTCTATAGAGAAAACATTGTTATTCACAAGATTTTCTATAGAGAAAACCTTGTTATTCACAAGAATTTCAATGGAGAAAACCTTGTTATCCACAACTTTTTCTAAACATCGCAATTCACAACATTTTCCATTGAAAATATTGTTATCCACAACATTCGGAATACCTTGTTCTCTATCAGATTTTCTATATAGAAAACATTGTTATCCACAACATTTGGTCTGGTCAAATATTCAAATCTATTCGAAGATTCGAATTTATTTCAATCGTTTAAAAAATTGTTGACTTCTGCCCACCACATACAACCCACAATTTGTTGTCAATCGCGTAATTCTCGCTCCCCCATATCCATTGCTGATCTCATTGTTGGTGGCGCTAGGTCAATTACATGAGCACATAATTCTATTAAATTATCAACAGCATTTGATTAATAACTATAATAAAAAAAAAATGTTTACATTCTTCGTAAAGAGCTGACATCAGTTCTTTGTAAAGAAAATACACAACAACAACAAAAACAACCTCAAATGCATATGGAAAAATTTGCTGATAACATTTTTTTTCATTTAACACTTTAACGCTTACTTTCAGTTGGAATTATTTTGCCATACACCGGAACCTTCTCTCTCTCCTCCCTCCCTCTCTCCCCGTCTCATCCTCAGTACTACAACTTGTTAATTGCTCATTATTGTTTTTATGCTATTATTTTTCGTTGTTAACTAAATAGATTATGTAAATATATGTGGTAGGATATGATTAGGGTTATTTGTTACCAAAAGACAAAAAAAACACTGCATGACGAGACGGCCAATTGAGTAGCAAAGTTTGAATTTATTAAAAAAAACACAAACATGAAATACATTTGGAGCGTGAAGAAACAGTGGTCGTGTACAGAGCTGTGGTCATCATCAGTCAGTCGTTGGTCGCTTGCCATAGTCCAGGTATAAATCAGCAGAATTGCATGAACTGAACAGTCATCCAGTGGCGAGTTCTTTAACCGTGATAGGGCAAAGTTTTTTTTTTTAATTTTGTGGGAATTATGGTTTTTTGTTTCCATTTCAATTTCATTGCATTTCAGGCACAAAAATAACTTTCATTATCGCTACCTTATTTTAAGAGCTCAACATAATCTCTACTGGCAACAACAAACATTTTAATGGGAAATTATTTTTATCTACCCTAAGCTTTTCTACGAAGTGTGATGTGACTTTAATACATTTTTATTTACTTGAGAAAAAAGGGGATTGAAATATTTGGATCTTTTTCCTACTTTAGCTCAGTTGAAAGAAAACAAGGAAATCTCGATTTTAGTCTATTTAAAATATATAAAATGATCCAAAAATAGCTTCTTTGATTTTGATCGAGTTTTTGATTATTAATCCCAAGTGGATTGGCTTTCGATTTTTTAATTTCAATTCGAAAATAGTGTTGTTCAAAAAGAGATTTGCGCCCAATACATCCTTTATGATATTAAATTTACGTACAAGAACTTTTTGATGATGCAGATGGCATCATCAAAAAGTTCTTGTACGTTCAATGTTACTGAAGCCAGTGTCCAAAAATTAACAATTTTTGTTTTAGTTTCAAAACGGAAAACTATGTGTTTCTAATGGAAACCTGTACCTTAATATTCCAAAGAGCAAAAATAAAATATAAAATTAAACGCACGCCATCTATATGAGCAATCCATTTTCGAGCGAAAATTCTAAAAATGCTCTTGATATTGAATTATATAACATAAATAATGTCATATTGATATTTGGTTCAATTATGTTGAGAACTTTTTCAAATTTTCAAAAAGGAACGATGAATGCCATCTATAGTTCAATATCATTCTAAGTTTTGCTTTTGAACCTCTAATACCAAATAACATTACTGTATAAGTGAACAATAATCGGATAAAGATGTACATTGAAGGTACATAAAAATCTGAACTGATATCGATAAAATTTGGCAAAGGTATTTTCGAGGTGTATCTGATGGCCGGTATCAAATATCATTCTTGTGGGGTGCATATTACGCAGGTGAGGGACTTTAACACCAAATCGGATATAACATATATAAGGAAACTATAGGTATATCTGAACCGATCTTCACCAAAATTTGAAGAACTTGCTTCTGGGTTGAATTCCGTCCGAAGTGCCAAAATTCAGTCCATTTGGGCTGATATTTGGTCGGTCGGATGCAACATATTTATGGGAGCTATAGGTATTTCTGAACCGATTTTCACAAAATTTGAAGTACTTGCTTCTAAACTGAATAAGGTGCAATGTTCCAAAATTCAAGTGGTTTGGCCATTTTGGGCACAATTAACCCGAAATCGGTTGAAGATATATGTGGGAACTATATCTATATTTAAACCGATTCTCACCAATTTCAATAGGGTTCGTTCTTGGGCCAAACCAAAATTTTTTGGAAAATTTCATCTCAATCGGGTAATAAGTGACCTGCTTTTTGTTCACAAAAGCCTCTAAACGTACGCCATCTATGTTTCAACTTTACTTAACTTGACGTACGCCGCCTCTCTATCCACTTCTCCACGCCGAATTTAATATTGCGCCCTCTAAAGTCAAAATGGCGTCCTCTAGCTGGAATCATTGAGACCAATTGGAAATGGAACCAAGAAAGGTGAAAAAAATGAATTCTAATCAACTTCCAGAAGGGGTGGCTGAAGCTGGGATATTCAATATGATTTACAACCTGAACTGAATTTTGGAAAATGAATTATTCTTCAATAATAGAACTTGTCAAAAAGTTCTTAAAGTTATAATATATCTCAAAACGAACGCCATCTATAGTTCAACTCTACATATGGCGTCCTCTAGCTGGAATCATTGAGACTTATGGGAAATAGAACCAGGAAACAAGCGAAAAAATGATTTCTAATCAACTCCCAGAAAAGGGGTTGAAGCTGGGATTTTCAATAAGTTTTATTATATTGCAAAACGAACGCCATCTATAGCTCAACTCTATTTAGTTTGACATAAGTCGTCTCTTTAACCACTTCTTCCTCACCATGTTTTATATCACACCGCCCTAAAGCAGTGTTATTCTGTTCGAAATCTCTCAGAGAGTCTTCATATTTGAAACTAAGACTAATTTTATTCAAGGAAAGAAAACGAAACTCAAGAGAGAATACAAAAAATCTCCTCCAAAAGATAAAAATAAAAGAGACAGATGTCTAATAAATGCATCCTAAATACTATAGACTTTTTGCAGAAATGTCAGATATTCGGCATTAATTTTTATTTTATTTTTTTTTTTTTTTGGACTTCCCTTAATTTTTAGTCCAAGTATTAGAAAACCTCAAGATTTTAGGAGTACAACCACGCCTCTTCAATCTATTCAGCAACTGGAAACTCGACCGGCAATGTTTCTTTGTCTAAATTTCCTAATCTTAAATCTCAACCTTTTCTATCTGCACAAGAAATTCATTAAACCCCAAATGAATGAATATTTTTCGTTTAACCATTTGTCAAAATTATTATAATTCCTTTCGGTAACAAAGGAAGACAGTAGATCAGACTTTTTGCTGAAATGTCGGATATTCGGCATTAATTTTTAATTTTTTTTTTTATTTTCCTTAAGTTTTATTCCAAGTATTAGAACACGAGAAACTCTTCTTCTCCGGAGATCAAAATTTTAGCAGTACAACCACGCCTCTTCAATCTATTCAACAACTGGAAACTCGACCGGCAATGTTTCTTTGTCTAAATTTCCTAATCTTAAATCTCAACCTTTTCTATCTGCACAAGAAGTTCATAAAAATCCAAATGAATAGATACTTCATTTAACCCTTTGTCAAAATTATTATAATTTCTTTCGGAAACAAAGGAAGACAGTAGATCAGCAACTTATAACTCGCTTTAATAGAAAATAGCAAATCTGAATAATAATTCAAATAACGGATAAACTAGTCAATAAATTCAAATCTAAATTAATTCCATTATATTTGACAGACAGCAGTCAGTCAGTCAATGGGTTGATGCATTTAATTAAAATGATATCAAGTTTTTGAGACATAAATCAGAATCTAAATCATCAAAGACGATTTTTTCGTGTCAGACAAAATATGAAACATGAAAGCTACGCATTTTAACCCTGAACTTGACCAAACCGCTTGTGCGCGAGGCAAAGAAACAAAAACCGGCTGGGCCATGTCTGAAAATAAAACAATTTGCTGTTTTTTTCTCAACCAATTTTTTTCAACAATTTTTAATGTATTGTTGATTGTTGTTTTTTTTACTAGACCGTCGTAATTATTATTAGCCGGTTTCTTTGCCGAATCGGCAGAACAAAACCAGTTTATATTTTGTTAATTGTGTTTACCTGTCTGAAAATAAAAACACATTTTTGATGACTACCAAAAAAAAAAAAAAAAAAAACAAACAGTGTTTACATTCTTCACGTACTGCTGAAGTAGATTTTTTTCTTCAAGATTTCCTTTTTATAGATATTTTTCTCATAGAATGTGTTTTTTCTTTACTCACTCTTCTTTATGATAAGCTTTTAAAAAATGCCATAACATTATTGCAACATTTGAACTAAATTTCAAAACTGGCTCATATTAAAATATATCTTCAAAATCCAACACTTTTTACTATTCCAAAACCCCTTTTTGGTTCACTCGGGTTTTTTCTAACAACTTCTTAAGTTTCCTAGAACGTTTTGTCTCTTTCTCACTCTTTGTTTTATGGCAGTCCATAAATTATTTTCTTTCTCTATTTGGTTATAACTATTAAAATTAGCATTAGCTTCTTAAAAATAAATAAAAATTATGTTAATTATTTAACGGGTATTTTCTGTTATGTACATTTTTTAAACATGTTAAACAACATAAACTTTTTATCACCAAAAAAAAAACGGTTACTAATTATTGTTTATGTTTTCGTATCTTTGCAGATTCTTCGGATATTGTTGATTGCAAATTGAAATTGATCTTGGGCCTGATATGGACTTTGATTTTGCACTATTCCATTTCTATGCCAGCCTGGGAGGGTGAAGATGATCAACAATTGAATGGCTCGGGACCAACACCGAAACAGAGGTATGTAATTCCAAAATTCCAAAAAATAAAGTGATATTTAAACTGGTCATGGAGTTCGTTGCTTGAGGGTAGAGGTACAGGGTGAGATAAGAAAAAACTGCAACAAAGTCAAACGCCATAATTTTTACATTTTTTCTTTAAATTTTATTGAATGAAAGCAAAAAATGTCGGAAATAGCATCAAATTTAGATTTGTTCGAATTGGTCACCTTTGGCACGAATTATGGCCTTGAAACGACCAATGAAACCGTCACACGCTGTCCGAATGATGCTCTGCGGTATTTTAGTCCATTCCCGGCGAAGCGCTTGCTTGAGTTGATCGACACTTTGGTATTTTTTGTGCCAATATTGCTTCCAAAATACTCCAGATACAATAGTCCAACGGATTGGTATCCGAAGATTTTAGTAGCCATTGTGTGCTGGAACTGAAGCAAAGAATTTATTTTGTAACCATGCTGGCGCGTGCTAAGTGTGATGGTCC